>NC_133930.1:41915260-42050260 GCF_964199755.1 Larus michahellis | reverse complement strand
TATTACATTATTTCCCTAGGTGTTCCTAGCATAATTCAGAATTCAGTAACCATTAGTAATAGACCCTTGAAAGAATATAAATATGGGATGATTTTTTTGTTTGTTTGTTTTCTATGAATGAACTGCAAATAATGAGTATGCAGTTATTTTAGTTTTAGATTAATAAAACAATAGAGAGCAAACAGCAAGATTCCATGAGGCTACTTTATGCAAGAGATGGTGCCTCCTGTGAGATCCAAATGGCTAATGCCTCTGCTTACATAGATACTAGAATCATATCCTGAAAACAAAGATAAGGCAATTTTACATCAATGTTCTTTTATTAATGTGTAATATTTTACTCATAAGGGGAGAGTTTGTGACATTCATGTGGACAGCAGCAACTAAATTCATTATGATTACTACAGCTAAAGAGACGTAAGGAAATCATAATAATAGGGTGCTTAAATATTTTTTCCAAAAAAAAACTTCTGATGGCTTGACTTCTGAAGCTTTTCCCACATTAACATTTGTTTTATGTTTTGCCTTTTTTTAAAAACAGTTATGGAATATTTAAGCATGGGAGGCATTCAAGTCCTTCTTTCCCGAGTGGAAACACTATTTTCATGTCTTCCTATTTGGTTAGCTTTCCGTCATTGCTTTGATTGCTTTCCCTGTGTTGTTGATGCTGCTTTTATTTTTTTTAATTAGAATGAATCCATGTAAGAGCTAATTCATACAGGCTGGAAAGTTCAGCCTTAAACTGCTGCTTACAAATATGTGAGGTTTTATCCTAGGCAGCTGCAATTGTTTTAAAAAGTTTGGAGTTTGGCTGGGTGTTCTTGGTGTGATGCTGTAGCCATAAGTAGTTCATGAGAGTCTAAGGAGTCTGAATCAGGATGTACCAAGTAAAATAGAGCCTGTACTGATTCTGGATGTGCCCTTCTAATCACTACTGGAATTCCACTAATGAAATTTTTTGTCCATTAAAAGAATCTGCATTTGGAGGAAGATGCCAAACACTTAGAGAGATTCCAGAGGCAAATAATTAGAACTGTAAGATGCTCCTTATGGTACAAGACAGGAGTTCAATCTACTTAGCTTACAAATAGAAGGTTAAGAAATGATTTATTCTTAGTGTCAGAGTACATAAGCGCTGACAGTTTCAGTGTTGCACAAAATGATAATTTACAGTTTAGGACATAGGGCCTGGGCTCAACAGAGCTACATTTCAGTTTTGCCATGAACAACTTCTCAGGCCTCAGGCAAATTAATGAAGCTATGCATAACCCAGTTTTTGCATCACTTATGTAAAGTTCAGTGCACTAAAGACTAATACTGGTCTCAAGGAAAGAACCTTCAATGTTCTCTTGACTCTCTAATGAATCCTGGAAATCAAGTTCTTTGATGATTTCAGTGGTTAACTATCCCTCAGTCCTGGTATCCCTCAGTCCTGTGGAGATAGTGAAGGGTCTGCTTACACTCATGTGCCATGCCCTCTCTCTCTTCTACTGGGCACTTACAAAGCACTGGGTAACACAGTCCTCTGTAACCCTTGGCCATTTATGAAGCAATTGCAATGTGAAGGAAATTAATACCTCACGTGGAGATTACAAAGGGTTCGCAGGGATCCCGTCATATGTACGTTCTACATTGGATTTATTTTTTTAACTCAAGTAAAAGCCTTTGAATAAAAAATTATTCCTGTGATTGTATACACTGTTGGAATCAAAACAAGAAATCCAGAATGATTCTTAATAATTTCTCTCTATTCACTGTTTTGAAATTCTAATTTTTCAAAGTTTAAGAAAGAGGATAACATTTTTCTGCAATTAACAAAACTGAATTAACTGATCCTCTTGTTTACTATCTTCTTCATGTCCCAACTTTGTATTTTTCATCCTTTAAGTGAATGGTGTTCCAGAGAGATAAATCTTTCCACTGTCTTCTTTTTAGTCCATCACAATGGGATGTGACGATGACAAGACCAAATTACAGCCTTGTGCTTTGCCAAAATTAAAAGTAACTGTGATTGCTATTGCTTAGAGCATAAGATTAATTGATTAGAGTGCCAGATGCTTATTTTGAAGAAGTGCTCACCTTCACAGTTGCCCCATTTTTAGACAGTAAAAAATCAGATCTTTCTTTATCGGGCTGGACCTTTTTATCCAACTGTTCTTTGTATGTTTGCTTACATGCATTTAGAATGCCAAAACTGTCAAAAGTAATAAGTCCTGAATCACATTACCTTATACTTTCTGTAGAGCTGTGTGGAAAAGTGGATTTCTTCCTCCAAGAAGCAGGAGGACACATTCATCTTTCCTGTGTCAGCTCATTGATTCAAACAGACTGTGACAAATCAACTTCCTCTGTAATTACAGAAACTGGATGTGCAAATTTTAATTTTTTTTCTGTGTGTTTTGTTTCTTTGTTTGTTCTTCTTCCATCCCTACTATGAAAAAAAAAGAAGTAGGAAATCTTCATTTACGTATTCTGTTCAGTTCTTGGCCTGCCCTGAACTGCATACGGATTTGGAAGTGAGCCACAGTTCTGGTCTTAATAGCAAGGATTTTGCCTTCAAAAGAGAGTCAAACAAAGCAGAAAACCCATGCCAAAGTAGACCTGCTTACCCATTTGGGTAAGACAGTTCAGGTCTTTCTGGCTGTATAAGAAACCAGGAGTAGAGGAGTAGCATTCTGGAAGAAACCGCTGAATGGTGCAGAGGAAGGACTGTACTAATGACCTGCAGGATGTACAGTGGAATGGCAGCACCAAGCTTTAATCATCCCTTTCTTTGACCTTCCTCCTCTCTGATACTATGAGAAGAAAACAAATGCCCTAATGTGGGAATAAACAAGGGTTGTCTGTCTAATATTCAGCAATCTAGATAACAGCTAGGGCAGTGAGCTGGCTCCTACCTTACATTATGTTCCTTATGGGTTGCTAGCTTGCAGTTATGGATGTGTGACAAAGTTTCACATTTTTCTAAGTGCTTTTGGCCTCATCCCCAGTCTAGTAAGCCCCCTGACATTTCATCTGTGATTCATTCTCACACAAAATGTTGTTTTGTTTGGTGTTGCTAGTGACGGATGAAAGTGGCATGAAAAAAACCCAACTAACCCAGAAACCTAAAACTCATTCAAATAGACTGAACAAGAGAGGATTAGAAGCGACCAGCTGGCTGAAATTTAATTGGCAGGTTTTGGTCAGTGTAAGTAAACTTGCCAAGATTTAGTCTTCTGTTAGGTCATCTGTTTCCTTGTAACTAAACATATATTGTATATTTAGAGACATAGATGAATAATTATTCCTTACCATCTCGAAAACTTGTCATTTCTGGTATTTAAATGTCAGTCATGAGTGAAAATAAGGAAAACTCTAATGTAATCTCCTGACATCAGATGGAAAAATGTGAAGTGAAAACATTTTCTGTTTTGCTTTTCCAGAGGAAAATAAAGTTTAACAACCTTCCTTCCTATTTTACATTTAAATAAAAAAAAAAATATAAAAAAAACCCAACCAAAAACCTTCACAGAGACATATTTCACACTGTTAAATGTTAATGAGGTATTATGCATTGCTAAACTCAGCTGTATAAAAATATGTTGTGTCAGTACAGAAAAATCTGTAGTGGGGGAGTTTACTTGCTTTACATGGGCTAAAGAAAAATGTACCTAAGCACTAGTTACTTACAGAAGAAAGCTTGTAGTCTTGTTCTGTTTCCAGTCTGCAGGTTAAATAGGCTATGCAAACAATTATTTTTACTGTAGTTATTCTTGTGGAACATTTGGACCATTTAAATCATTTGCTTTTTGTCCACATCCAGCTTCTAGTCTTCTATGAGCAGGGGCCCAACAAAGCCAGCAAGAATTTTGCCAATGAATTTAATGGTTGCCAAATTAATTGCATATACTGAATTATACTGGTTATGCTGTATTATATTACATTGATTATTCTTTACATTGGCTATATTGAAGACTATTAGAAATTACTAGTCAATTCATTGAGAGTTTGGTGATCCTTATTGTTTTAAATAAAGACGTGATTGGTTACAGTTGGTTGGTTCCAATTAAATTGGGGGCAGGATGTTCTTTCTGCTGCAGTGTTTGTTAGAATATATAACTACAGTAAATATGCCAACCTACAAATCTTTCATAAGAATTATTTATGTTTTTCTTTATCGTTTGTCCCTATTCATTCCAAAGTTTACTGATTTCTTTTTTTGGAGGACCCACATGAGAGTCATAGGGGTATTCCCTGATATCTTAATGTATTTTCCTTTCTTGCTGTGATGCTGATTTTAAAGTTGCACTCCATTTCTGTACAGGAGATAAACAGGCACACTACCGAAAACACTTCCCTTCCTCTAGTATTTATATTGCCTAGAATCAGAATGTCATCTGCCAATAAAATATATATTATGAAATGCAAAGCTTTAATATACGAAGGCACGTAAACAATAGTGCACCTTTCTGTCTTGGATGCTTTAGGGCTTTGCATGTATGTTAAGAGTATACTAACCTTAGTTAAAGGACAGTGTCAAGGCACTTAAAAACTTCTCAGACAAATGACCCTGGCTGTTAATCTTCAAAAATACTGAAATTACAACTGAACATGGAGTTGTGTCTGAGACTTTCTTCTAGGTGCTGGTCATTTGTAACATATGTTTAATGTGTTTTACAAAATGTATAAAAGGCTACAGTGACCTTTGCAAGAGGGAGGGACAGATGAAAGTGGAATATTCGGCCACATATTCATCCTGCCGGTGTTGCTACATCTCCTTTTTATAATGAACTGAACTTGTTTAAGTTGAGGATAGCAAATGACCATAAAAACCAAGAGGTCAAATGGAAAAAAACCTGAATCAGATATTCTGATCAATAAGGTATTGCCTGTAAGATATTCCTTTACCTATCTTGGAGCAGCTTCTCTTTCTTTTTTTGATTTATTCTCAGCATCATATCTGTGCACAATGTTTCTGCATCAACAGACAGAACAGTGTCCCAGACTGCACCTCTATTGATTATTGTCCTTCTAGCCTCAGGAGAACCACTTGTCACCTTGTAGAGACTACGATGTTTACTGCTGCAGAGGAAAAAAGTCTTAGCTGTTGCCAAACAGTTTCCATTGATTTAAGGCTATGACATTCTAGCAGCTAAATGTTAAATGAGCTGTGGGGCTTTTCCCTTTGAAATTTCAGGATGTGCTCCCACATTATTGGTATACAGTACAGACCCCTTCTCTTAACCATTTCCCATTTTGCTGGCTTTGCCAGTGATATTACCAGAAAAGAAGACTTGTCCTGCTGCTGGAACAGCACTGCCATTTCTGCCCAATGAAGACTACAGTCTTCAAATGGATAGACTTTTGGATGCTGTCAGCAAGAGAGGTGGTGTTTGCTTGTGTGTGCAAGTGTCGTTAAGTCCACCACCACCATTGAGTCCTATCATTCTCTACAAAGAATAAAATTTAAAAAGAAGTAACAATCCCCCCACACCAAAAACTCGCCAACAAAATATATACACCCCTTCCGGCTTTAAAAGTACAGTTCCGTGCTGGCAAACAAAAAATTATTCTCCCTCTTTGTGTCTCTCTAACAAAAAGAAACATTACATGTTTGAGTAGATAACAAGAGGTACCGTTAAGATACAGAAAATTGAAAACCTAGACTGCAATAAAATTGCAGGCACAGGGGAATTAGTAATAGCTTCTCTATGTTTTAGTAGAATACTTCCTTTTTATTCGCCAAGCAAACAGTGTTCACAAACAACAGCAAAGAACAAAAGCTGTGATTTATATATATGGACAGATATACACGCACCCCTGACCTCCTGCCTCCTTCCTCGCCCTCAGCACCAGAAGCAATTTATGGAGACCAGTCTAAATAAACATTAAAGAGTCAAGGCCACAAACTGACAGCAAGGAAAATCAATGGCTCCAGAAACCAGCCTAGTAGGATCAATAAAAGAGATTAGGCATCACAAGCTAGTGTGGGGCACTTACAGGTAAATGTGGCTTACGCTTCATCTGACAGGGCTCTCTCAGCATCGGGATAAAAACTGTCATAGAAACAAGCACACTGAGTCGCCAGTGGAAGATGCTCCTTAACTGCAAACACTGAATGCTGACCTCTGAATGAAAGGGATTTATACTGAGGCCACAGGGAATTTCCAATTGCTTTTCCAGAGTCATCTCACACACCTGTGCCTTTGCCCATAGGAATTGTTTCAGATACAGGTTTGGAGAACTCCCTGGTTTTTCTTTGTTTGTTTTGCTTTCCTGGATTGTTTTTCAAATACTTCCCTTACAACCCCTCGCTGAGTTACACCACTCTCTGTAACCTGCACAGTTACAGGCTACAGGGGGTAGGATGCTTCAGCTCAAATCTGTCCAACACCTTCAGTTTCTACAACTCTAGCTCAGGAGCCTGAAATCTCCCATAGCATGGGGCAGATCCAGACTCAGTAGTGGCATCATTTCACCTCAGCCCACTTTCTGTCTGAGAGGGACTGGGGACCTAGATGAACGCAAAGCCATCCTTCTCACCATCAAGACAGAGAATGGCTACTTTTTCACACTCTGGGGCACTGCCTTTTATCAGATCATAAATGTTAATGTTTTATTATCTGTGATCATCCAGTCACTAGCATGAATCTAAAGCTGATTGATAGCAGCAGTCTGTGTTCTATTATTCTATAAAGATCTGTGACCACAACAGTATTTAATATTGTGTTCAAGGCTCCCAGCTTATGCCAACTTTTGCCTGACTTTCCTTTCTAGCTATTTTACAAATGGGTACACTCTTTTTGTTTCTTCAGAAAACTAATGTGAAACCTTTAGTTTAGTTGACTTTAGCCGTGAAGAGACTGTAGAAGATGCCTCAGACAAATGTGAGTGTAGACTTCCAGGTTAGGCTCCAAAGGCTATCTAAACTAATTGCTATCCTAATATGCTTGCTTGCTTGCTTGCTTGCTTGCTTGCTTCCTTCCTTCCTTCGTTCCCTCCCTCCTTCCTTCCTTCCCTCCCTCCCTCCCTTCTTTTCTCCCTTCTTTCCTTCCTCCCTTCCTTCCTCCCTTTCTTCCTTCAAAAAACTTCTAGGCTCAAAAAAACCCCAATCTAATAGAACAAAACCAGGTATTGCAGGTCAAAAAAAAAAGTCTTAAGCTTCATTTAGATTCAATCATCCATCAATGTCACTCATAGGTCAATGCCTGTCAGGGATGTAACAGCACTTCACAAATGAGTAGATTCTACATTAACTTCAGTTTAAATTTCATATAAGGTAGCCTCATGTGGGTTGCATTATAAGTGGCTTGTTGTGAAATGAGAAAGATATGGATGATGCTAGCAGGCACCAAGTCAGAAAACACAGCCATTGCTCCAATATAAGTACTACGTGCAGCTTATGATAGGCCCACATAAAAAAACTGGGAGCTCAGTACCAAGTATTATAGGGGCCCTGTATAATCTTTCCTACCTGTCACTTTCTTCAATCTGCTAGGATTGTCTGTATTTTATCTGGTTTAGTTTTCACCATCCAGCTCCCAACTTATACTATACTTCGATATGCTTGACATTTGAAAGGAAATGTGTGTGCGTTTCCTCTATTAAGAAGAGTGACCTGACAAACATGCCTTCACCTCTCTTAGCAGCATGTCAAAAATAAGCTCACTGAGACCACAGTGCATCCATTCTATCATGTTAATGAAATCCCTAGTAGTCTAAATCTTCATTTTTGCCTTAGATTCCAAGGAAATAAATAACTCACAAGAGAAGAGAAAGGCGCACATCCTTACTATGATTTGGTATCTACAGTGAGGTTATGTATGCCAGTCATAATGGACTTTTTGGTGCTGGATGCTGTACACACCACACTAGTGCAGACCTCTGTCTTTGGAGGAACTGAAATCAATAGGAATTTAGTGTCTAATTACTCTCGATGATCTGTATCATAATTGCTACTTGAAGATGAGAGTAGTATTTATTCTTGAGTCATCTTTAAGTGAGCTGGCATGAGTATTGATATAACATGGCCCTCTACACAAGTTAGCTTCTCATCCATGTGGTCATCCTCCCTAGTGACATTTGAAGGCCTTCCTGGGTTCCCTGCTACTGTGGCTGTAGGGCTAATACTGTTTGAAAAAATGATGCACCATTGGTGGACCACAAATGGTCCAAAATTCTCCTGCACCATGTACTGTACAAAGGTAGATCAAAACTATTGTCAGGTTTTAGGTAGTAAGAATTTTCAAGATATGGTCTCATTTCTAAACCTCAAGGAAGACTGAGCAGAAACCATCAAATGTCATAAACATACAGTGGCTTTTTAGTGGTCATAAAGCACACGTAGCCCATTTTACTCACTGTCAGATGAGTATGATGGACCCTTAGTTCAAATGAGAATCAAACTCTCACAACTGAAGACAGAGTCAATCCTCAGCTCTTCCTGTAATGAAAATCAAACCACATTCAAACTCCTTTCAGAGATGTGGAAACATTTACCACTTTAGTTTAGCTCTTTTCACTATGATCCTATCTAGGTTTGACTATGGTCAGGAAGTATGCTTCACATTCCACTGTGGAAATATTGAATGACCCATCTGGCATGTTCCTCTTACTTTCTCATCTTGCACTGCATGATCATTGTGCTTTTATCTCACATCTCCATTTAAGTGGCTTTACAGTTCTGCCATTCTGATTAAGCAGCACTTCATGCTCACATTATGTAGGCATAAACACAATAATAACTTCATTATCACTTCAACTTATGTATGACTGCCTTACATAGTTCCGGAAAGGTCAAGGAATCTAGGATTTTAGGACTGCAAAGTCCTCCTTTGACACCACTCAGATGAGCAAAGGTGATAGATACTTAGAAGGCATGGCCATAGAATTTCTGGTGATCAGGCTACTGAACATTTTGAGTCCATTTCATCCTCCCTACAACAATGTGCAAACGCAAATGGATATTAAATTTAGATGAGATACGGTCCATGATAATTCCTGCTTTAAATTCTACTTTCAGTACATATCCTTGGGGTTTCTTTTCTAGCTCAGTCCTTGCACTTTTTTAAAAAACCTTGATAAACTTAGAGCATACTCCTTTATTCTCACTCATTTGAATTCAAGGGAACTTTCTTTAAGGAGTTCACCCTGATTTATGGCTTTCTTCAGAGACATTTGCAGAAAAAAGGTGCTAGGACTGTGTATGGCTCAGACAGACCAACTGCAACCTTTTGTGGATATTAGTTTTTGATATATGAAATGTCTTGGTTATTTCCAGTTTTTGATGTATTTTGCAAAATGCAGATATTTCAGCAAATCAGAAATGACTATCAACCTAGCAGCTGCCAGAGGTGGCAGCATCCCAAAACCAAACAATTCTGATGGCTTCTGTATTAGTGAAGAAACTAAAAATAAAATCATGGAGGACCCACAGAGAAGCATCAGATTGGGATAACCTTTTCATACTCATCAATAATCCCTTGACTTGAGAAACTGACCCAGTTTAAAACTAACCCAGCAAAAAAAGGGTCTAGTTTTAATGTGGATCAATACTCTGAAACAGTGTGACTGGAGACTACAGCAATGTTTATACTTAGACAGATAAGGGAGGAGCATGACAATAGAAGCAAGCATTCATTGGCAGGAAGGAGGAAAACTTGTTTCTTTGGCAGTAATATGGGCTCAAAAAAATAATGAAAATACACGATAATAGTGTTTAAAAGAAAAACAAAATCCTAGTCAAATGTTTTCCCAGACATTTAAATTCAGCTTCACTGGTCAGCTTGGGAGTGACTAAAAACTTCAAGCACTCGGATGACAAGGAAAAACTCACTTTCTCAAATGATCATTTATCTATTTACATAAAATGAGCAAAACACAATCAGTGTGTCAGTGGTTGACTTCTAATGCCAGGAATGAACTGTTTGCTGTTCAGTGGGTCAGTGTTATGGTCAGTTATCCAGTGCCAAGTATGAATTGCCTGCTGCTCTGGGATCTAGAACAAATCTGAGCCGAGATAAGAAGGTTTTGTTAGGAAATTGCTGACTCACTGAAATGGAAAAAAAGTAGTGTTAACACAACAGTTTTACCCAAGAACAAATTTCACAAGTCTAGATGAAAGTTCAAAGGAAACCAATACCCTTGAGTAAGAAAAAGCTCAGAAGTTGGAGCACTTGCCTAAATAGCAAAGACTTAGTCATACTTCTGCTCTGCCTCAGTGATTTAAGTACTTGAATATGAACCAGACCACTGAGTTCTGCAGATGAAGGCTATTCACTACTCTGAGTAGGGCTCTTTCTCATAGGCCTTTTTTTTTCCCTCCCAGCTGAGCTTAATCTACAGTTTTAATTTCCTCAACCTAAACCTCACTTAGATGTAAAATCAGGCAATACTTGTTAAGTTTTTTAGATTAAAGGAAATACGGCTTAAAACATGTTTCCTGCTCTCCTCCAATTACTCACTTCCACCTCATGCTGCCCCTTTCATAGTGCCACCATTCTCCATCCCAGAGAGATTATTTTATAACAAATCTAGCATTCAGCACAGATTAACAAGTAGTTGTATTTGAGCAATTGAGCTACCAGACAGTTAAGATGGAACCATAGACTTCATGGTAATCAAAGAGAAATCAAGGATAAATTCATTTCTTCTTCAGCAAGTTTGCTGATGACACCAAGCTGTGTGGAGCAATTGACATGCTGGACAGAAAGGATGCCATCCACAGGGACCTTGACAGACTTGAGAGGTGGACCCGTGCAAATCTCCTGAAGTTCAAGAAGGCAAAGTGCAAGGTCCTGCATCTTGGTTTTGGGCAATCCCAAGCACAAGGACAGGCTCAGCAGAGAATGGATTGATGGAGGAGGACGTGGGAGGAGAAGGACGTGGGAGTGTTGGTGGATGAGAAGCTCAACATCATGTGGCAATGTGCGCTCACAGCCCAGAAAGCCATCCACATACTGGGATGCATGGCCAGCGAGTCAAGGGAGGTGATTCTATCCCTCTGCTCCACTCTGGTGAGACTCCACTTAGAGTACTGTGTCCAGCTATGGAGTTCTCAGCACAAGAAGGACCTGGAGCTCTTGGAATAGTACCTTATAGTGGCCTTCCATTACCTAAAGGGGGTCTATAGGAGGGATGGGGAGGGACTCTTTATGAGGGAGTGTAGCAATAGGATGAGGGGTAACGGTTTTAAACTGAGAGTAGATTTAGATTAGGTATTAGGAAGAAATTCTTTACTGTGAGGGTGGTGAGACAGTGGAACAGGTTGCCCAGGGCGGTTGTGGATGCCCCATCCCTGTAAGTGTTCAAGGCCAGGCTGGATGGGGCTTTGAGCAGCCTGGTCTAGTGGGAGGTGTCCCTGCCCATGGCAGGGGGTTTGGAACTAGATGATCTTAAGGTCCCTTCCAACCGGAACCATTCTGTGATTCTATGATTTGTTTTGAGGTGGGATGTGTTTGTGCTGGAAGTCCCCTCTATCTTCATGTGCTTGATTATTTGTTTCTGGGGCTGTGCTGTTGCTTTTGTCTGCATGGCTATCTCTAAAATTCACACTGTATCACAGATGAATTATAGTTCCATTATACAGCAAAATAATCACACCACATGTTTATTACACAAAATCACAGCCTCATACTTATACAGTAAATATCACAACACTTTAAAGTTGTCACCTGGGAAGGCTCTGTTCTCATACAACTTTGATTGACAAAAGTAACTCAGATTCAATTATTGCTTGGTAAAGGCCTATTTGGAATTGCTCTCAACATCTGAGGGGCTTTCTGTAGACATACTGGGAGCACTCAGAGCATTCCCATAATAATAAAAATGCAGCTGTGCCACAGTTTTGAAACTTGTGCTGGAAAGTGATTGAAACTATACAATTCAACAGTACTTTGCACTTAGTTAAAGCAAGTGAAGCATGGCTAGTTCAAGGCAAATTTGCTGTAAAAGGGAAACTGCCTTTCTTACTCCAATGAGAGTAAGAAGAGACCTGGATGCTTGTGGCATAGAAAGAAGAAGAAAGTGGGAAGAGCTGAGGTAAAGAGGTTTGGAGAACAGAGCAAGCATCTTCTGCCTTTGCCTGGGGAGGAACAGAAATATGGAAGACTGCGATGGCATCTTTCACTAGGATGTGCCACTCTAACACCCTAGACCCTCTCAAAGCCATGAGAGCATAGGAAATCTAAGTAGTGAGGCCATGGCTACTTTGTGGCCCCTGACTTTTGCAGACATAAACAGCTGCCTACTTAGATCGTACCTAGAGTCAGTCCTGGACGGCAGTCTGTACATTGTAAACCAAATCAAACAAAAAGCCTGCGTCCAGACTTCCTATGGTTTAAGCTGTATGTTCATTTGAGGTCTTCAGATCCTGTTGAAATGAATAGGTGTCTCCCTTGCTCACAGAGTAGCTGATTCAGGCTCTGCTTTGCAGGGGTATATAAATGATTCACAAGATGTGAAGTAGTAACCATACAGAGACCATTTGGAAATAACTGGAGATGCGTTTACATGCACTTCATTGTTATCATAATGCACATGCATGGAGATAATGCTTATTAAAAAAATTTGTTCCTACCCAAATAATTATAAGAGTTTTATTAAATTTCCTTTTCTTTTCTTCCTTCCTGTCTCTGAGAGAGCTTTGTTTCCCTGCTTGCTCTGTAGATCAACTTGGGAAATATTTTCTCAACAGCATGCACATTTGCCTTATTATAAATGCACCCACTTCAGCAGCAGGAAAGCAAATGGTCAACATTCACAAACTTAAAGGAAAAAATAATGGGAATCCTAACCAAAAAGCCAGATAAAACAATGATGAGACTTCCTAAGATGCTCTGTTAGGGGTGGCTTCTCTTTCCCTCAATGCGTATCACTGGCTGCACCTTGTTATAAGATTGCAATAAACTGAACTTGGATTAAGAAGTTTTCCGTGTCAACCCCTTAGGGCAGCTGATTATAGGTTTGACCTTTTGAGATTCTGTGTATTTCCCACTTAATCAGTACTGGAATGAGTTGCTGCTAAGTAGGATCTATGGGAACCCTATGGGAGAAGAGAAGCCATCTAAAAATAATGAGTCTCTTTCCCCCTCCCTCCCCTCCTCTCATTTTGAGCTCTATTAGGCCATGATAACAGTCTTAATCTAGGCTACACAAAAGCATAATATGGCATGTGATGTTTGCATTTTATTGAAGAAAAGAGGTCTGGGAGGGGCTTTTGGCAGTCTGGAATGTAAATGAAACTTTACAACATTGTTAAAAAATGCTCCACTTCCCTCCTCATCCCTTTTTTTCTTTTTCATACTAAGATTTTTTTGGTTGAGCTAAGGCCTTGTGAAGCTTTTAAAATCCGGTACCTGAGATTTTGACAGAGTAATTGGTTCTCTCTTGCCTGAGCAATAATACAAAATTGGAACCATCTCCATTTTGTCTTGTTACAGTAACACACTTGGTGGTTTAGATATAATCTCACATAGTAGTCAGTTCAGCCATCAGTTCGTTTCTCAATAGTTGAGGCCTGTGGGCTTTTTTCCTGCCATACACTTTGGTTTCTTCTTCTCCTCCCCCTCTCCCCAACCCTGGCCCCCCTCCTCCTTTCACATCCTCCTCCCCTCAATAACTGTCTCTGAAACTGAACAGCATAATAGATGTAATTAGACCTTCAGTAATAGGACTGAATGGAGCAAGCAATGAGACTCCTTCTCGGGAAGCAATCAGTGCAT
Organism: Larus michahellis; assembly: GCF_964199755.1. NCBI lineage: Eukaryota > Metazoa > Chordata > Aves > Charadriiformes > Laridae > Larus > Larus michahellis. Next base: position 42,036,557 of record NC_133930.1, on the reverse strand, counting down.
TAGGTCCCCAGGACTGAAACTGCATTTAACAAGGTTTGGGGCTTAGGGATTGTTGGTCTAGGCTTCTGCTGCTTCCCCAAGAGAAAGCCCTACCCAGAATGCAAATCTTCATTTACTATTGCTATAAAAGGGAGGAAAAGAACATTAGCCACTTTATTACACACATAATGAAGCCAACTGTACCTGTTAATATATTTTTTCCTTAGCAGTAAATCAACTGTTCACAAGTGCTAGTAAGTATAAATCTGTATTTCGTCTGTGCTTTCAAACCATTTCCTGGGTTTTCTTCATCCATTCTTGGAAGAAGAAAGCTTTGAATGGTGTCAAATCATAATGTACTTCATCAAACTCACATTAGCTTGTTTCCATGCAGATTCAAAGATGGGTATAATAAAGTTATTGAAAACACTTTTGAAAACACTATTGAAAAAGGGGAATGTAGATGTGTCAAACTTTACGTGTGGTCTGTTGTTTCTGTTCCTAAGTGTGTAAGTTAGTGCTCACATGAAAAAATTACCTTTTAAAAATTAAATCCTTTCATCATGCAGGTCTTATCCCTATCTAACGGGACCCTCTACCTTAATCCAGTTTCCCTTCCATAACAGGATGTGGTATGTACTCTCATATATGTTCCTTAGTTGCATGAACACAGAGTGCCCAGTATCTGAAACGGTGAAAGATGTTACTGGCTATCTATATTCCTCTTCTTATGCTATCTTATTAAAGCAGTATTCTTAAGACTTTTGCTGTTGGGCCTTTCTTACTGAGATTCAGAAAGATCCCTGCACCAGCTCACTCTCATGTCACCTCTCCTGACATCCCTTCCCCCCAGTGCAAAATATACACTTAGTGTTATAACATTTCCCAGGCTTCCCTGCTTCATGAAAAAGGAATTGTGAGGTATCTGCCACCAGCAAAGCTGCTACCTTACCCAAAGTAATTTCTTAAACCCATTCCCCTTAATGGGTCTTTCCTTCCACTCTTGTAGGCTCTCAAAATCTTTGTATTCTTCTGTCAAGGAGCAGTATTTCTCACTTCTCCACCTGCAAATTCCTATTTCCTCAGCATTTCCACAAACCCTTCTTTTCACACTTACTGCCATGCATAATGTGGGCTGTATTTTTTCAGATTATGTATTTTTTCAGACATCATATTAGTAATTTACAAGCTTTCTTTTAAGTTTTTTTTTTCAACCCAAATATACTCTTTAATAGAAGACATTTAGAGATAAATGGTTTAATTGACTCCAAAATTTCACCAGAATTCTGTTAATAGTTAAATTCAAAGTGACACTGTTTAAGTACCTATTACACACAATAAATCTTGCATTTCCATTTGGATTAAGTCATGGGTTTAAAGCAATAGTTTTTCTCTTTTTTTTTTCATTTTGGTGAATTTTTACAGTAATTTAAAAATTAGGTCCTTCATTTACTGGGATGCTGTCTGTGTAAACTTTAGGATTATATGATACAGTGTTTTCAAATCCCATAATGGCACTGTGAAATATTTCTAAGTTTACAGTTATAGTGATGATAAACAATAATTTAGAAGTAAGGCTGCATGCAAGTGCAAGACTTAAAGATGTTTGTTCTCACCTTTATTTAAACAAGGTCATAAACATGAGGTTAGAAGGAAAAACTGCACGCGTTTTTATAGACGGCAGAACTAGAAAGGAGATTTTCTGCTGAAATTTTTTTTTGGATCTTCATAATTCAATATAGCTTTCATATCAGGGGTCACAAAATAATTTCAGCACAATATCTTCCTATTGTTGTACAGTACTTCCATCAGGCTTTTAGATCAATACAAACTAGCTGTGCTTCTTTGACACAGTATCAGGCTTCAAACCTTGCCATGTATTTTTGGGTCTTAACTATGGAGTCATTTTGTGGTTATCTTTGATCCTTCTCAGTCACTGAGTGAATCTACAGCTGGCTAAGATTGAAGCTCTACTGATCAACCCATGCTTGTGATACCCTGCAAAACTAACTTGAAAGTTAACTTATATCAATACAGCAACTTTCCCAGGCCCCATGGGTGCAGAGGCCTAATTGAAAGGAAGGGGAAAATCAAACCATTGGCTTTGACTACAGATAATGAGCAGTGCTATGGGAGAAAATCTATTATCAAACTAACCCCTAGAGGTTTGAAACAGAGTAGCCTCATTCTACACGATTAAAAGCTTTTTTCAGATCCAGAGGACACAACTCATCCAGAGATGTCAGAATTACAAAGGTACTTCTAAAGCTATGGTCAATCAACAACACTGATATTAGTCCCTGAACATATGTTGCCTGTATGAAATTAATCTTTACAGGATCAAAGAGATAAATGCCTTCCAGATTACTAAATCATTGGAACTTCAGATCTTGGAGTGAAGAAAGATCTCAAATATTACAAACATTTCATATATGAAATAAAGACGATAGTTAAAGATGCAGGTATTTTTATATGAGTTCAGAGCAATAGTTCACCATTTGCCTGTTGACAGCCAATACTGAATACTTAAGGAATTTGGGAAACTCCATCACAGATGATCTTCTCAGTTACTGAAATACCAGCTGACAATACCAGAATAGTTAGTAGTTTGGTTGCAATTGGAGCTAACTAATGTGCAGCTCAGACTTTCCCTGCCCTGCTCTTTTAGCCTTCCCTTAAATTTTGTGTATCTGGATTAAAATCTACAGTCTTAGTCATTTTTTTAAAATATATATAATAAAAACATACTTCTGAGAATTAAAATCTAATCCAAATGTTGAGTGAAATGACCAAAGGGAGCCTCATTTTAGCTCACTTGAGGCAGAGTGTTTGTGAACAGCTAGACTATATTTTCTCTTCCGGGTGAACTGGGAAAGTGCCCTGAGTTTGTTGTGCAATGGTGAACTACACTTACTGATGAGTTCTAAGCATCCCTTTATTGCATTTTTAGATTACGTATATGGTATCTTACATATGACATAATTGAATATCACCATGTGATCACTTAAAAGACATGTTAAGGATGTTCATGTTGTCATAATGTACCTTCAAGTACAGAGATCTGGCACAGCATTACCGTTGGCATCAATTTTCAAATACGACTGTCATGGGTTCACTTGGCTGGCTGTCAGGTGCTCAACAAACTGCTCTGTCACTCGCCTTCCTTGACAGGACAGGGGGACAAAATACAACAAAAGGCTCGTGGGTCGAGGTAAGGTCAGGGAGATCACTCAGCAATTACCGCCACAGGCAAAAGAGACTTGACTTCAGGAAGTTAATTTTTTGCCAATCAAATCTGAGTAGGATGATGAGACCTAAGAACAAATCTAAAAAAAACACGTTCTGTCCCCACTCTGTTCTTCCTGGGCTCAACTTCACTCCTGAATTCTCTAGCTCCTCCCCACAAGTGGCACAGGGGGAGTGGTCAGCTCATCCCGTGTTGTCTCTGCTGCTGCTTTCTCCTTGCTCTCTTCCTCTGCTCCAGTGGGGCAACCCTCCCACGGGATACAGTCCTTGTGGGTCCTTCCCACTGGCTGCAGTTCTTCAAGAACTGCTCCAGCATGGGTCCTTTACACAGAGTGCAACCCTTCAGGAATGGATTGCTGCAGCCAGGGTCCCCCGCGGGCCACAGCATTCCAGGAGCCTGCTGCAGAGGGGGCTCTCCACAGGGTTACAGCTTCCTTCAGGGCACATTCACCTGCTCAGGAATGTGGTCTTCCACAGGCTGCAGGGTGGAGATCTGCTCCACCATGGTTTTCCATGGGCAGAGGGTGCCTCTCCTGCATGGGTCAATCTGACTCACCATGGTCTTCACCACAGGCTGCAGGCAAATCTCTGCTCCGGCACCTGGAGCACCTTGTCCTCCTCCTTCTTCACTGACCTTGGTGTCTGCAGGGCTGTTTCTCTCATTCTCACTCCTTTTTCCCAGCTGGTGGTTTTACACAGCAGGTTTTACCCTTTCTTAAATGTGTTATCACAGAGGCGCTACCAACATCGCTGATGGGCTCAGCTTTGGGCAGCAGCAGGTTTGTCTTGGAGGTGGCTGAAACTGGTTCCATCTGACATGGGGGAAGCTTCTGGCATGTTCTCACAGAAGCCATACCTGAAGCACCCCCCACTACCAAAACCTTGCCACATAAACCAAATACAACAACATAATCTCAAACTTTTTTCTGAGGTCTATGAATGTACTTTTATCCAGGGTTTTTCCATAGTTGGGCAAGAATTACTGGGACATTATTAACTAAATCATTATACTGTAAATTTGCCTACCTAACAATTACAGTTACAGAGTGAACCAATCTCTTATTTAAAAAAGATAAACTTAAAAGCGCATCACAAGTCTCTTGTATAGCTGCTGTATTATTTTCAGAGGATTTATCTAAAGAAAACAGTAAATAGAACAATTATCGTAAAAGGTCCTGTTCACTTGACTTTTGCAGTTGTTAGAAATGAAATGTTTTTGCCCTTCAGTAGATGTCTGCTTTGTCCAAATGAGTCTGACTTTTCATTGCATGTAAAGACTTTAACTAGATAACATATATTATGTGTTAAAATAATGATGTAATTTTAGAGCTGATACCTGGAAAATGCTATCTCCTAAAAAAATTGCAAAGCCTTTTGGACCAACTTTGAACAGTACATTTGCTATGTTTCACTGGTTTAATAAACCAGTGAATAATAATTCATAGAGCTTTTCTTTACAGATGTCTGTACTTCCCAGGCTGGGTTTAAAAACCTGAAATTTAATTGTGTACACAAATTTGTGTACCTAAGCCTGTAAATGCACTGCTGCCAGAATCAAGTGTTTACTAGCCAGAATTGCTAGAATTTGTAGTGCAACTGAACATAAATGTTCCGATAGGTATTTCATGTAATTTTCACAGAAAACCAGGAAGATCAGCCCTTTTACCTTTTTAAGGTAAAGACATGTTAAAAATGACTTTGTCTGGATTTGTACTTTCTAAGTTTATATTGATCCAGTGTTGCTAGCACTTTTTCACTCACTCTGGGCTTTTTGTTCATACAGTTTATAACCCAGAAAAAATCTACTCTTGCAGAATATGCTGAGGATTGGAATGAAGCTTTAAGTAATAACTCTAAGTTCTATGTAATAAATCACATTCTTGTGCTGCTGCTGGCAGCAGCTTTCCACCTGACCTAGAGCATTTTTCTGCAACTAGAGCTATTCTCTGCAGGTGTCTTTCAATTCCACAGAGCAACTTCAGAATAGCTTCCTGAGATTTGAAAGCTCTCCTGTAAGCTCAGCCTAGCAGAGAAAAGGATGTTATCAGAAGTTGCCAGGAAAAAAAACAACCCTGAACTCTAAATCGAACTCTAGAACGCTGCTCAGTTACAAGAAAATCTCCAATAGTCTACTGATAAGAGTTCTGCCCATCACACAATTCAGTCCTATACTTTGAAAAATATGTGATAATTCCTTGGCAACTTTGCTCAAAATTATAAGGGAATTAACTGCTGTGTGAGGTCAAGGCCACTAAAACATACACTTGAAATAGAAAAACATGCACACTATTTCTCCTTTTTGTGCCTTGCTAACCCTTCTGACTCACAGCACTGTGACAGGCAGCAACCAACAACAACGAGAAAGAAAGAGGTACAGGTCCTTCCTGTCACTTGGTTGTTGAGATAGAAATCATCGGCTCCAGGAGCAAAAATCTGAACAGACAGCACCAATGACTGTAGAGGGAGAATTACATTAATGAGGAAAGAGCACAATTAACAGACACCTTAGTATGGGGAAAGCAGAAATGCAGAATGAAAAAAAGGAGAAAAGATTAAGATGGTAAAAATAAAGGCATGGGAAGAAAAATTTAGAGGGGAATAGGCAAAGACTAATTTTAAACCACTGAACATAAGATTATGGAAAATAAAACCTCAGTTTTCAATTATTTTAAAAACTCAAGAAAATGATTTTAAGAAACAGAAGAAAAAAAACCACAAGAAGTAGTCTGCAGAACAGTTGCATTACAATTCACTGCAGACTTTGTTGGATGTTTAGAACCAAGATTTATCAAGATACTATGTAATGTTGTAGCTCACATCAGGGTATCTGAGAACGGTTTGCCTCTTCTCTCAGCCCTCACAGTGATGAATCACTTCTAAAATCAATTCTGGTTGTCTTAGTTGCCCTTCAAATATCAACCCTGAAAATTAAAAAGAAGACCTTACAGTCCTTTAAATAACCACATATTTTATTTCTTATTAACTATACATCCACATCAAATGCAATTGTAAATTGGATTTATTTGCTAAGAAAAATTATACACTGGTACAGACTGGTGAATTATAATTAGCCAGATCCTAGATCAGCATGTCACTTGCTTCTGATACTTCTATTTCATGGGTGCTTTTAGGGATCTTATCTGAGTAGATAGACAGGTGTCAACCCTGGAGTTGTGCTTACAGTTATGCTGTGAATTGCAAGGGGAGGTGATGTTAGGTCTATAGGTGGGAGGGAGAGAGGAAAGACACCTTGAAGATTACTACCTCCCATTCAGAAGACACGAGCACGCTTCTTAGATGAATGAGGCTAACTTATGACTTGCCACTTTTCATGGATGCATTCTGGAAAAACTGCTGGCCTTGCAGTACATTTTCCTTAACTGGGTGGCATTCAAACACAGAGCAGAAGATGCGTCGTATATAGTTACCATGCTGCTGTGTGAAGAGTGGGGATCTGAGCCAACAATCAGTCAAATAGTAGACTGGGTAGACAGCCTGAAGGTCTTCAGTCTCTAAGAACTTCACTGAACTGAAGAGATGTTCAATGTTCTTCCAGCATTCACTTGGAGGTTGGAGAAATGCTCCTTTAGGAGCACTCTGAGGGCTGTGCCTCAGTGCCAATCTTTGCACACTGAAAGACAGCAGATAACATTCAGAACCTACCAGAGTTAATTGGAAATCTATCAATGAAGTCAAGAGATTTCTACTTTTTTATTGAGTTTTTGTCGTTGATAAGGCTGGTAAGGACCAGCTGCTTTTGTGGAAGTACTGTATTTTGCCCAGAGACAATAGGAGATAGTTGTTAGCAAGCCTTGCAGCCTCTTGTGTTCCTAGAACAAAAAAGCGCATAATTTTTCTCTGCAAATGAAGAACATAAATACTCCTTTATCATTAGCAGGCTGCAAATCAAAAACCAAAATCCCAGAGTTGTCCCTCTGTTAAATTATTTTAGTGTTCCCATCAGGTTACATAATACTTCATACACTGGTACTTTTAATAGTTATCTTAGGACAAAGAAAAAAGAATCTTCTGACTTTTTAAAACCTTTGAAAACGAAAGTGTTCCAAACTGCAATATAAGTTACTTAGACAAAGGTTGAAAACTTCAGTTTAATAATGAAGTGTAAATCCTTAAGAAATTAGAGCCACATGTTTTTACTTGCTCTTGCAATCACCTTACTCCAAAACTGTTGATTTTCATCATTGGAAAAACGTACCTTAATGCTATAAATTGAAATTCCAAGTAACATTATGGGCCATAGCCTCGGTTTCTGTTCATGTCTTGAAGGTGTGCTGTTCACAACAGAAGAAACGCTATCTTTACATGAGAGATTTTCATCATACGATTAGATAACATACATTGTCAATAGAAGTGTCATTGTCCAAAATGTAATCAAGATGTCTGTATTGAATTATGATTTACTTATAACAAAGGAGTTTCCCTAATTAGGTACTATTCAAACAGATACATGTTTTTAGAGGTTTTAGATACTTTGAGACATAATTTAATGTTTTTATTTATGTATATTTCTATATGCAAGTTACTATATCTGTTAATTTTATTGAAAATCAAGAGAATTGCTGTCATTTCCTTATGTTAATGAGTCAGTTTAATAATTTTCTGCCTGGAATAAAAGGGGAAAGGATGAGGTAGCAACAGGGACAGCAAGTCAGCAAGCAAACCAAAGTCTGCCTGAAAATCATGGAACTCTGGGGCAAGCAAATGCAAGATGGCAATATGAAGTTAGAGAATACATAGTGAAAAATATAGGTCTTTGGCAAATGTGATTGACTATAAGTATTAAACACATGAATACCATCAGTGAGTGCTGATCCTATTCAAGCAAAATGCTTGAATATAGTTGAATCTCACAAGAAAATATACTAAGCCTTCTGTGTTCAGTGAACAAGTCACTTCCTCAGAGTCCTCAAGGATATTAATTTCAGACTATTAAGAAAGGCTAAACCATGTTTATAATACAATAGAGACCATGCATACTTGTGTATCACTATTCATTTACTAAAATTGTAAAAGTTTGAAGAGCTTTCTTAGGAGATAATTTTAAAACTAAGAAAGCAGAGCAAGAAAGTGAAAGAAAAGGCCATAAAGATAACTTGATATAATGTTTATTGTATTTGTTGTAGTGAAACTATTTCATCAATCTCTCTCAATAGGAAAGTAAAAAGAAACCTAATAGAGGAAAAGAAAGTAGAAGAAAGCACAGATAATTGATAGATATGGTAATGATGTTTGATACTTTATCTAATGAATTCAACTTTGGTATTATTTGTTTTAATTCTATTTTCTGCCTTTAACTGAAAGCTGTGGTAAAGTTTTTCTCAACGTGATTAAATTAATGTAACCAATGACTGGAGGATGCCACAACAATGCAGGATTTAATATTTTTGTTCTGATTCTGGTTTGTTCTGGATGTGTTTCAGAATTCCAGTTCTTCTGGGAAGGGCACTCTGGTTTTCTTTCTTTCTAAAGTACTCAATACCAGAAGTCTTGTTACCAGCAGGGACACCTGATTGTGATTTTAATATAAATACTTACTAAAATAGTCATTCTATGTTGTTTATCCTGACCTTTGAACACTGTTACCCTGATTCTTTAAAATCATTTGAAATAGCTACCAAAAATAATGACTATTTGAGGATTAAATTTTGCACAGCAAATTCCATCTTCACTATGTGGTCTGGGTTTTATACACCTGAAAACAGTATTTAATGACTGAAGTCTTGCTGTATGTAATGCCTGCTCTGCTCATTATAATAAAAGTTCCCTTAAATTTGATTTGTACTAGACTGAGTGCCATCAAAACCTCACTGAATTACTGACAATAAATAATATCCATTGTAAGTATAGGTTTGGTTTTGTTTCGAAAGCACATCACTCTAAACCATGCTCTCAAAATGTTATTTGCAAAACTCATGACCTTGAACAACTTTAAATGAACAGTTCCATAATTCTCAAACATTCATATGTCTCTGTTTTTAATAGAAAATTGTTTGTGGGGTTTTATTCCCCAATTCAAATCAAACCTAAAAAGAAAATTGGGCTCTGTATTTTTGGTATGCTGATACTGCGCAGCGAACTGTGCTTCTAAAAATTTTCAGAGGCTTCAAGTGCACTAGCCTTCTCTGCACTTCTGCATTAATCATTATCTGAGTCATTTGTCCTTTGAGCTGTGCATACAGATGTGCATGCTATATGATCTCTGGTATCTCAATTATAGCAAGATTTCTTAGTTAGCTATACTATATCATCAAAACCTAATTTGTGTTTCAGAAAAGTGAGGGGTAATTCCATTAGCGTACTTACTCATACCTCTTCAGAGCAAGGAAAATTGTATGGTATTTGTGACCAAGCATGTCTTATGGTTTTGAAACGCAAATCCATATTTTAGTTATGACTTCAACCTTGACCTCAGAGTTAAAGCCAGTGTTTTATCCATTTGCTCTCTGAAGCCTAAAACAGGATGCGCGTGTGAAATAGGTATTTAGAAGTAGTTTTGTCTGATTTGCATACTGCCATATTTGTAATTATTTTTGTTTGACATGGTACAACTGCAACTAGCATAAAATCAAAAGCAGTAAACCAGTAAATTGTTTTGCTGCTTGCCTGTTAGCAGCATGCTAAGAATGCTAGAGTATATCACTAGGAAAACTAACAAGAATTTTAAGCTCCAAGTCTGAAAACAAATTTTCTTTATTCCACCTCCCTCCCCCCTGTTTTTTTTTTTACTTTTTTACTGTAGACACTGTATTTCATGCCTTCCTTTTCCTTCTTTGAAATTAGTTCATCCCATTTAATATACTTTGAAAATGGTTTACTAGCTTGTCAAAAGATTTGTAAGGCATGGATAAAAAGTCAAGCTTGTTGTCTTCTGGAGCAATTAACAGAATCAGAGATAGCCTATTTCTTGGCCTATTTTCTTAGTCTAGCCATCAGTGCAATTAGAAAGATTTTCTCATTTAGAAAAGAGGGTCACAAGTCCAAGTTTCACTCCAGGAAATATAACTGTTTGGATTTAATGCTTCTTCATCAGCAAGGCTATCAGGAAAAATAGTTTCTGTAAGTATCTTGAAACACTTATGTATCTTTGTAGACCTGGAGAAACTCTCAGAAGGAAGTATTTTGGTTTTTAGTACTGTACTTTTTAATTTTTAAGATGCTTGTCCAAAACTAATATGAAAGGTGAAAGATCCTTCTTCCAACATGCATAGATAGCCTTTTGTGCAGAAGGATGTTAAAATTCAAGGGATTTTAGTTAATATACCTTTTAATTCTAATATATACTTCCCTGGTGAGATAATGTTCCCACCATTAGCACTGTAACACTGTCTTAGCTTCACTGAACGCTAAAACAGCTGAGTATTATACTGGGTAAGCAGGCCAATCTCCTTTTAGATTAGATCTTTGGATTTTATTTTTTTTTCCACTTTTTCTTCAGCTATGGTAGATCAGCTAGGGTAAACCTTTAGAGGGCAGAAAGCAAACAAGAGTTGTCATTCTTCCTAATAATAGAGCACAACGAACTTGTGGCCAGCTTCAGAAGAATTTGATAGGTGCTTATACAAATTTTAACTTCATATAACAAGTCTGTTGCTACAGCTTTAAAGGAAGGCTGTGCTTAAATCAGACTGAAGATGCTAAAGAATATGGTGATTCATATAACTCATACAATTTATATCAATGGACTCCTTGGGTCACTTTTTTTCTTAAGTGTGATAACGCATTTCAAACAGTAGCAATTATTTGCATTAAAAAATAGAGCAGAGTTACAGACGGGAGTAGGGCTAACTGCTCAAGTCCTCACTCTTTTAATATTAAGCCCCTTTTTCTCACTAACGATGAAAGATACAATTAAAGTTAAGGGCAAATTAAATTGTAGTAAAGATTAGCACAGTTTTTGAATTTCTAGAGTTGACACATCCATCCAACCCCGGTCATTTAACTACATAATATAATATGTACTTAATGAGAGGCTTAATCAGAAATATAAAAATCTCCCGTTTTCTCAGTTCAAGATGCTGATTTATACTGAACAATAAAAAAGATTGATCATAAACTATAATGAGACCAAAATAACTGGATACTACCTCTTGCCATCTTGCTAAAGAAAACAATCTTTGATGAGACAGTTGAACAGATTCTGTTTTAACCCAAGTTGGGAGGTGAAATTATATATTTTTGCTAGCATTGCTAGAATTTTGTATTCACTACCTCTTCCTTGGATCAACATGAATATGTTGCATTTAAATTGCAAATTGAGGTGCATATCACCATTCCACAATTCATGGTGAAACAGTAACTATTTAAGATTATGTTGCTTTTGACATAGTTCCCTTATTATGTCATCTTCTGAACTCCACCTCGTTTTCAGTGTCCAGTAGTATAAGTGTTATCTCAAAACTGCTTCATTATTATTATTTTTTTTTAATGTGACTGTTAATAGTCTGTGTCATTTAGCTGCTTAACTTTGATCTGAAAATTGAAAACTACAAGTCTATTTCTGAGGAAGAATTGGTGAAGAGTTTACTGTGGGACTTCAGATTTTATCATCATTTATTAATGGCAGATTGAATTTACTCATTTGTGAAGTAAGAGAATTATGTTGTTAATTTCTTTCCATGTCAATCTAACTATGCAGCATTAACCTAGAATTTCTATTATTTAATGACCAAAGATAAAGGGAAGATTTCACACATATATGAACACATATCTGTGGAACTGCAAGACAGACATATTACAAAAATAACATGGAGCACACGCATTTGCATAGGTCTGGAAGTGAGGATCTAAAAGACATATTTTGGATGTTGTAGAAATTTCACATTTTAGTAATTAATAAAATTAATCCATTTTTCCAGTCCAAAATAGAAGAAAATGAAGCAGTTACAAAGTTTCACATAAAAAGTAATTTTGAAAATAAACACATTTGGTTTTGATCAGATGAAATTTTCTATTTATATTTTTACCTAAAAATATGATTTCCTACAATATTCAAAAAAATAAGTAAATCACCTCAAAACAACCTCCAGAACATTCAATCCATTTGGGTTTTAAAAGAAAATTCCTTAAACTTTTAATGACTAGATATTTTCAACAGCACCACAAAAAGTTTGATGCTAATGAAAGCACCTGAGAAGTTGTACCCCAAATGTATTTTCATGGCCTACAGTGACTTTTCAATAATAGAAATAAAGAAGACAAATGGGAGAATAAATGTACTGATATTGACTTTGATGAAAAAAAACACAAATTAACCTCAACAATAGGTTATTATGTTTCAAATGGAATGCATGTGCAGCCAATTTAAAAACCCCAAATTTTTGCATTTGGAATTCCAGTGACAAGTATTTTGCATGTTTATTTCAGTTAACTCTGTTGGTGAGACGCTGAACAGTTTAACTATCTGTAATCTTTGGTCTCCCTACTTATTCAGGATAAGTTAATGACATAAGCTCATTTTTTTTTATCAAAAAATGAATGCTTTTCACTTCATTTTTCTTTAAAGGGCAAGAAAAAATTATTTTGGTTTTCTTACCAAGGAAAAGAGAAATCAGGATTTATGATCACTGGAAACATATGATAATTAATTGTAATGATCCTCAACAATTAATTCAACATCTTGGTCAAGGAGGAGAAGGGGCAGTTATATGCAAGGTCACGTTTTGTATTTAATTTTGTCATATACTTCTCTCTAATCTCCTCTGACAGTAACCCAGCTGTTCATCATCCATCAGCCTATGTTCTTAAGATCCTGATCCTGTAGAAAGAGACTGATATTATAGAATCATAGAGTCAAAGAATTATAGAATCATGGAATCATAGAATCATTCACATTGGAAGATACCTTTATGATCATCAAGTCCAATCATTAACCTAATACTGCTAAGTCCAATATTAAAGCATGGCCCTAAGTGCCTGGGCAGTGTGTTCCAATGCATGACAAACTTTCAGTGAAGAAATTTTTCCTAATATGCAATGCAATCCTGCCGTGGTGCAACTTGAGATTCTTTCCTCTCATCCTGTCACTTGTTACTTGGGAAAAGAGAGAGACACCCACCTGGCTACAACATCCTTTCAGGTAGTTGTAGAGCACGATAAGGTCTCCCCTCAGCCTCCTTTTCTCCAGGCTAAACAACCACAGTTCCCTCAGCCCCTCCTCATAAGATCTGTGCTCTAGACCCTTCACCAGCTTCTTTGCCCTTCTTCGATCATACTTAAGCACCTCAATCACAGAATCACACAGAATCAGAGAAACGTAGGGGTTGGAAGGGACTTTTGCAGATCATCTTGTCCACTCCCCCTGCCAAAGCAGGTTCACCTAAGCTGGACAGGAATATATCCAGGCAGGTTTTGAGTATCTCCAGAGCAGGACACTCCCCAGCTTCTCCAGGAATCCTGTTCCAGTGCTCTGGCACCCTCAAAATAAAGAATTTTTTCCTCATGTTCAGACAGAATTTCCTGAGTTCCAGTTTGTGGCCATTGCACCTTGTCCTGTTGCTGGGCACCAATGAAAAGAGTCTGGCCCCATCCTCTTGACACCCACCCTTTAGATATTTATAAGCATTGATAAAATCCCCTCACAGTCTTCTCTTCTCCAGGCTGAACAGACCCAGGTCTCTCAGCCTTTCCTCATAAGAGAGGTGATCCATTCCTTTGATCATCTTCGTAGCCCTCTGCTGGACTCTTCCAGTGATTCCCTGTCCTTCTTGAACTGGGGAGCCCAGAACTGGACAGAGTACTCCGGATGTGGCCTCGCCAGGGCAGAGTAGAGAGGAAAGAAAACCTCCCTCCACCTGGTGGCCATGCTTTTTTTAATGCACCCCAACAGACCATTGGCCTTCTTGGCCACAAGGGCACATTGATGGCTCATGGTCAACTTGGTGTCCACCAGAACTCCCAGGTCCCTCTCTGCAGAACTTCTTTCTAGCAGGCGGATCCTTAATCTGTACCAGTGCATGGGATTATTTGTCCCTAGGTGCAGGACCCTACACTTGCCCTTGTTGAACTTCATTAAGTTCGGCTCTGTCCAACTTTCTAGCCTGTCCAGGTCTCGCTGTATGGCAGGACAGACTTGTGGTGTGTCAGACACCCTTCACTCCTCCCAGTTTTGTGTCATCAGCAAGCTTGCTGAGGGTACACTCTATCCCCTCATCCAGGTTGTTGACGAATAGGTTGAAGACTGGACGCAGTACTGACCCCTGCAGAACACCGCTAGTTACAGGCCTCCAGCTGAGCTCTGTGCTGCTGACCGTAATGCACTGATCTCTGTCATTAAGCCAGTTCTTGATCCAGCTTACTCTCCACTCATCTAACCCCCATTTCCTAGGCTTACCTATGAGGTTGTTATCGGAGATAGTGTCAAATGCCTTGCTGAAGTCGTGGTAGACAATGTCCACTGCTCTCCCCTCATCCACCCAGCCTCTCATGCCATCACAGAAGGCTATCAGATTGGTCAAGCATGATTTCCCCTTGCTGAATACATGTTGACCACTCCTGATAACCTTCTCTTCCTCTACATGCTTAGAGATGACATCCAGGATGAGCTGTTCCATCGCCTTTCCAGGGATGGAGGTGAGGCTGACTGGCCTGTAGCTTCCTGGGTCCTCCTTGCCCTTTTTGAAGACTAGCGTGACATTAGCCTTCCTCCAGCTCTCAGGCACTTCTCCAGTTCTCCCTGGCCTTTCAAAGATGATGGAGTGCAATAACATCTGGCAGGTCCCTCACCACTTGTGGGTGCATCCCATCAGGATCACGGATTTGTGGGTGTCAAGTTTGTCTAAATGATCTCTGATCCTATCCTCTTCAATTGAGGGAGAGTCTTCCTTACTCCAGGCTCTCTCTCTTACCTCCAGGGTCTGGGGTTCCTGGGGGATGGCCTTAGCAGTAGAGACTGAAGCAAAGAAGGCATTCAGTAACTCCGCCTTCTCTGTATCCTCCATCACCAGGGTACACACCTCATTCAGCAGCGGGCCCACATTTTCCCTAGTCTTCCTTTTACTGCTGATGTACTTGAAGAAGCCATTCTTATTGTCCTTGACATCCCTTGCCAGGTTTAATTCCAAGTGGGCCCTAGCCTTCCTCGTTGGATCCCTGCATACTCCGACAACATTCCTATACTCCTCCCAAGTGGCCAGTCCCTTTTTCCACATTCTGTTAACTTCCTTCTTTCATTTGAGTTTTTCTAGAAGCTCCTTGATCATCCATGTAGGTTTCCTGCCTCCTTTGTTTTATTTCTTACCCATAGGGATATAGGCCTGTGCACAAGCTATTGTTAGTGGTGCCATCGAAAACAGCTAAACTTACCATGTGATTTACTGTGTAAGGAAAGGAGACTACCATTTAGAAAAAAAAGCAGTTAACTTCTTTCTTGCATTTGAATCTTACTTGATGTTTAATGCCATTTAGTGCTTGCCATTCCTTCTGCCACCTAGCATGTTCTGCCACCAAATCAGCTGTGTTTTGTGAAGTTTGCCAGAGAGTCTAACAGCACCAGCTTGGACAATAGACCTTTGTATGTATCTTTCAGAAGTCAGAGAATCATTGAACATCTCAAGTGGGAAGGGACCCATAAGGATCAATGAGTCTAACTCCCTGCTCCTCGCAGGACTACCTAAAACTAAATCATATGACTCAGAGCATCATCCAGACGCTCCTTGAACTCTGACAGGCTTGGTGCTGGGACCACATCCCTGGAGAGCCTGTTCCAGTGACCGACCACCCTCTTAGTGAAAAACCTTTTCCTAATGTCCAATATGAACTACCAAATCATGTGTCATTGTCACCTCTTCTGTTTCTATGCCACATTTGGGTCTGAAGCTGGGCTAGTAGGGATTTTTGTTGTGAAAAAGATGATGTGGTAGTTGAAGGGCTGGAGAGCACTGAGAGTTTACTTCTCAGGTAAACTGGTCCATTGAGTCAGTCTGCAGTGACACAGGATGTCTGCAAGAAGAGTTGATGATTTCTCCGAAATGTGCAACATTATTCACTCTTAATAGCTATACCCCTTTGTCGAAGGTAGTTTTGCTGCATGTAGTGACAACTACAAATCTACCCTTGTCTCTTCACTGTGTTAAGTTGTGACGAAAGATCTCTTTTCAGTAACTCTTTGAGAAAGTCTATTTATTTACTGTGCTGGAACAACCTGTGTTTACCATTTTACTGCCTTTTTATGAGACTTTGAAGTTGTATATTTTAACAGACAAGTAATTGGTCAGGAAAAGGTAAAAACTGACTCTAAATTTTATCTGATCCCACTCTGGAAACATTCAGAAAATCCTTTGACTATAGACCTATCAGGTATTTCTGCTTTTTCTTTCTGTATGCTTTCTATAGTTCACAGTCTACTTGTTAAATACCTCTCCCTTTATATTATTCATCTTGTTTGGACCAAGTTGGAATCATGTGTGTGGCTCCCCTTTCCCTCAAAGATTTGAGGAATCTGCTGTAATAAATTACCTTATGTTTACCTATTTTGTGTTAAAACTGTGATACTGATGCAACCTTCCCTCTCTCCCCAATTTTCCTTTATCTTCTTATGATTAATTTCTGAGACTTATGTACCAATTCCAGAGAGCACCAGAAAAAGAAATAGTCTTAATATTCTGTTTCTCACATTCTTCTGCAAAATATTTCTGTCTAATAAAACAAAATCATCTCCCTGAGCTTTATGGGTGATTTAATAATTCTCTCTTACTTGCTACACATTTTTCTCTGCTGAGCACTTCACATTCACTGACCACTTATTGTACTTAGCAGCTGTTATTCTGTGTAGCTCTTCCAGCTGTTCTGTCTGGCACTAAGCTACCATATTGTCATGCTATTTGGAACCCCATATCTTTGCTGCATTGCTACTGTGCATTCAGTCTTTTTTTGAGACTCTGAACTGAAAGAATTTATTAAGATCACAGAATCACAGAATGGTAGGGGTTGGAAGGGACCTCTGGAGATCACCTAGTCCAACCCCCCTGCCAGAGCAGGGTCACCTAGAGCAGGTTGCACAGAAAGAAAAAAACACCCTAAATATTCTTCACAAGTTGGAACCGGCCTACACGCTAAAGTAGACCAATGGGGTCAGATAGATATGTTTTAAAAATAAGGTAACAAGTTGGTGTGCTTTACTTTATACATTTCTGTTATGCTGAGAAATACAGGAACGTGATCTTTCTTGGTTTGGCAGAAGACTCATATGTTTCAAAGGCAGTGAAAGGTGTGCCAGGAAGATTTCACTGCAAATTAAATCAGACAGGCCAAAATACAGACCTAAAACCTCTAACCACTTATCTCCCTGCTTTGGATTTCAGCAATAATACAAGTGTTTCCTTTTAAAAACATTAATTTGTATGTATGGCTATAAATGCACACAAAGCAGTCAGGCCATCGTACAGAGTGATAGGTTGCAGTACCATTTGGGGTGTGAAAAATGCATGATACAAATCATAGAATCATAAAATGTGTTGGGTTGGAAGGGACCTTTAAAGTTCACCTAGTCCAACCCCCCTGCAGTAAGCAGGGACATCTTCAACCAGATCAGGTTGCTCAGAGCCTCATCAAGCGTGACCTTGAATGTCTCCAGGGATGGGGCCTCCGTCACCTCCCTGGGCAACCTGTTCCAGTGGCTCACCATCCTCATTGTAAAGAACTTCTTCCTAATGTCTAATCTAAACCTGCCCTGCTCTAGTTTAAAACCATTGCCCCTCATCCTATCGCTACATGCCCTTGCAAACAGCCCCTCCCCAGCTTTCTTGTAGGCCTCCTTCAGGTACTCGAAGGCTGATATAAGGTCTCCCCAGAGCCTTCTCTTCTCCAGGCTGAACAGTCGCAGCTCTCTCAGCCTGTCCTCATAGGAGAGGTGGTCCAACCCTCTGGTCACCCTCATGGCCCTCCTCTGGAACCACTCCAACAGGTCCATGTCCTTCTTGTGCTAAAGGCTCCAGAGCTGGACATAGTACTCCAGGTGGGGTCTCACAAGAGCAGAGTAGAGGGGGAGAATCACCTCTCTGTATCTGCTGGCCACGCTTATTTTGATTCAACCCAGGAGGCAAATGACCTTCTGGGTTAGAAGTGCACATTGTTGGCTCGTGTCCAGCTTTTCATCCACCAGTACCACCAAGTCCTTTTCCACAGGGCTGCTCTCTATCACATCATCCCCCAGCCTGTATTGATAACAAGGATTGTCCCAACCCAAGTGCATGATCTTGCACTTGGCCTTGTTGAACTTCATGAGGCTTGCTTGGGCCCACCTCTTTAGCTTATCCAGGTCCCTCTGGATGACATCCCATCTCTTTGGCATGTCGACTGCACCACTCAGCTTGGTGTCATCGGCAAACTTGCTGAGGATGCACTTGATCCCACTGTCTATACAGTTGATGAAGATATTAAACAGCACCAGTCCCCGTACGGGTCCCTGAGGGACACTACTTGTCACCCCTCTCCATCTGAACATCGAACCATTGACCACTACCCTCTGGATGTAACCCTCCAGCAAGTTTCTTATCCACTGAACAATCCACCCATTGTTTCTGTATCTCTCCAACTTAGACAGAAGGATGTTGTGGGGGAGCATGTCAAAGGTCTTGCAGAAGTCCAGATAGATGATATCCATTGCTTTTCCCTTGTCCACTGATGTAGTCACTCCATTGTAGAAAGCCGCTAGGCTGGTCAGCTAGGACTTGTCCTTAGCAGAGCCATGCTGGCTGTCTCAAATCACCTCCCTGTCCTCCATGTGCCTTTGCATAGCTTCTAGGAGGATCTGTTCCATGATCTTCCCAGGCACAGAGGTGAGGCTGACAGGTCAGTAGTTCCTGGGGTCCTCCTTTCCACCCTTTTTAAAAATGGATGCAATGTTTCCCTTCTTCCAGTCACCAGGGACTTCACCTGACTGCCACGACTTTTCAAATATCATGGAGAGTGGCTTGGCAACTACATCAGCCAATTCCCTCAGGACTCTGGGATGCATCTCATCAGGTCCCATGGACTAGTTTATGTTCAGGCTCCTCAGGCGGTCACGAACCTCGTCCTCACTTACAATGGGAGAGACTTTGTCCCCCAGGTCCCTGTCTTGTGGTCTCTAACTCCTACCCATAAGTTTTCGACTTCCTCTTGGCTATTCTTTAGGGACATCTCTTCACACTCTATCCATTCCTTAACATAGAGGGCAACACCTCCACCCCTCCTTCCTTGCCTGTTCCTTCTGAACAGCTTGTAGCCATCAACAGCCACACTCCAGTCACAGGATTTTTCCCACCAGGTTTCAGTAATGGCCACTATATCATAGCTTTCCAGCAGCACAGTAGCTTCCAGCTCCTCCTGTTGCTGATGCTGCGTGCATTCACAGAGGCACTTCAGCTGGGCTGTTTACTGTGTCACCTTTTTAGAGGAATACCCCTTGAGGTGTTTCACGGGTGTTTCCCTGTTGACTCTGACTACCTCAGGAGACCCTGGCTCATCTCTGTAAGACTTTGACTGTGATGCAGTGTCCCCAGCATGCCGCAGGGCAACAGGTTGAAGGCCCTTACTAGTGCCCTGTCCCTCTAACCCTGATGTGTTGTCCCACAGTTTGTCACAGGCAAGCCTGATATTATTACCCCCTTCCCTTTCACATCTAGTTTAAAGCCCTGTTGATCAGCCCAGCAGTCTCTTGGGCAAAGACCTTCTTCCCCCTTTGAGAAAGGTGTCTCCCATTTGATGCCAGCAAGCCTGGTGCCATGCAGGCCATCCCATTGTCAAAAAAACTGAAACTGTGGCGGTGACACATGTATGAAGACATGTATTAATAGACTGAATCCGTCTGTTCCTTCTGATGTCACTGCCTGCAATTGGAAAGAGTGAGGAAAAAATAACCTGTGCCCCAGATTCCCTCACCAACCCTCCCAAGGCCCTAAAGTCCCCTTTGATTGCTCTGGACTACAAGTTGCACCTTCCTCTCCACCTACATGGAAGATCAATAATGGGCAATAGTCTGACAACTGTATCAAGCGAGGAAGCTTCCTGGTGATGTCCTTAACCCTGGCTCCCAGGAAGGGAAGGGAAGGGAAGGGAAGGCAAGGCAAGGCAAGGCAAGGCAAGGCAAGGCAAGGCAAGGGAGGAAAAGATTAATGTTTAAGAATACCCAAGACTTGACCACCCTGTGAAGAAATAGATAAGCTATGAACTACTAGTTATATCCTTTAAATTATGTTTGTGTTGCTATACCTTGGCTGGCAAGAGGTTGTGATAACAAGCTACCACCATTTCACTTTTGACAGCAGTTCCAAGAGAATTCACAAGATGGGTTCTTTAATCACCAGATATCTTTTGTTTTCCCTCATTCAACGCACTTCAGAGAACAATATGATAATTTAGGTAGGAAGGGACAGGAGAAAAATTAACTTTGATCTCATGATCAGACCAGATCACTCAGAGCTTTATACAGATGAGATCTGAAGACCCTGGGGATGGATATGGCATGGCCTCTCCTGACCTCGGCTCTACTGCTGGACTGTCCTTTTTGGGAAAACATTTCTCCTGATACCCAGTCTAAACCTCTCTTCTTTCATTTTATCTCTGATGTCTCTTGTCCTCCTACTATAAACAGCTGTGAAGAACCTAGCTGCACTTCCTTGTACTCCTCCACAGAGGTGCTGATGGTAAGTGCCTCTGAAGCCATGCCTTCTCCAGACTAAACAAGTCTCAGTCCCACAGCATCTCCCTGCAGGGACTATTTGCCAGCCCGTGTCTGTCTTGCTTGCCTTCCACAGAACTCTGTCTGGCTCATCAATGTCCTTCCTGCGGGGGTGGGGGTCAAACCTGACACAGCATCTAGGTGTGGTCTAGTGAGCACTAAGTAGAGAGAAATAGCCACCTCTCTCAACCTGTTGGCCTTGCTCCTGTTCATACACCCCAAGGTGCTATTGGCCTTCTCTATCGCCAGAGCACACTGCTAGCTCATTTTCAACTTAGTGTCTTTATTTTAACATTGAGAAAAAATCAAATTATTATAAAATTGTGGTGAATAATGCAATTCAGTGTATTATTGAACTTCAGTAATAAAGAGGAAGATGAAGTTTGTCTGTGTACATTTGAATGTATGTGTATGTTATCACGCTGCCCTGTTTAGAAATGACAAATGGATACAATATTATTATGAAATGGTCTATCTGCCTGAGGGACAATAACTTCTGGTCTTATATTCTGAAAATTTTGAAGTTATTTTGTCCTGAGATTACTCTTCAAATAGGAAAGGTGTTGAATGTTACATGAATTGCAGTCATTAAATATCAGCTCAGTCTGCAAGATTTTAAATGCAATATATCAAAAGAAATATATCCTGAAACCACACTTTGAAAGGTACATCTTAACCTCCTTCAGGTTAACCAGGGTTCGGAATAATTTGTTATTTATGTTAAAAACAATTTGACTATTCTTGTCTCAACTAAAAGTAGTATGAAAAAAAAAAAGTGGGTAAAGCCATAAATTAAACACTATTTTAATGGTCTTGGTTCTGTCAGAACTCAATTCACTTTCCAGCTCTTAATCCTACACGGAAACTGGGAGTATTATTTAACTCCAGGAACAGCAGTAAATGCTGCCATAAAGGGTTCTAATGTGAGTGACAATAAGGTCAAAGCCTGTTTGAAAACAATTCTTATTTTAGATTCCTTTCCAATCACTAAAGACTGAGAGCTTTCTGATTTTATATTTCTTCTATGTGTATATTTCTGTGTGTACATGTATGTATTGTGTATGTTTGTAGTATATGTATGTAATTCACTGTGTGGTAGCTGTTCATTGTTTTAATAATCTTAAACAAAAGGTACAGTGGGAAGGACTAGTGTAAATAAAAACATACAGAAGATTCTTGAAATAAACTGAAAATATTAACATTTTCGTTTTTGTAAAGGAACCTCTTTTCTTCAGTGTGCTTATGGGTTAATGCAGCAGGTTATTGCCTAACAACTGCACAGCAGTCAAATCTCATCACCTTCAGCAGGAATAATTTATGGTTTAATCTTACATGCAGGCGTATTAAATTAGTATTACTCATCAGAACTCACTTATTAATAAAACAAGCTGAATTAGCCACCGGAGAATCATATTTGGAAATTCAATGACAATTTTACATTTTTAATAAAGGCTCAGAAATATTATTGCAGAGCAGGTGGTATGAAGAAATGTGGTCAAATTTGACATTCATTAATAATTGAAGTGTGGAACGTGACAGAGGTGAAAATTGATATTGATTTTTTCCCCTCTAATATTTGGATGAGTTCTGAAAAGTAAATAAAATGAGATAACAAGACATATCAAGTCACCCTGATTTCTTTGATCACCCCTCCCTGTATGCACACATATATATCACTATTTTCCCTATCGTGTTTCTGAATAATTCAACACCCATAGTCTTTCCAGTTCAATGCATTATAAAACACACTCAAGCTGAGTTTCAATCATATTAGACTGAAAGCTGAATTTTTTATGAAGGATTATTTAAAACAAAATGTGTCTTGGGCCCTACAGTCTCTGAAACCAAACAATCCTGAGAGTTCAGTGAAGAAATGTCAACACTGTGGAGAATTTTTCAATTCAAAAAATTAAAGGAATCCTGTTTGATGTATATTAACCATATCAATATTAACCACCTTCTGCTGGATTTCAGAAGTGATATGAGAGTGGCAGTATTATCAGGCTTGTATTTTAACTAGTTGTGAAAGCTCTGAAATACTTGTACTCATGCTGAACTCGACCTGCCTCTGAGACAGCTCCAGCAGCACTCCTACTGATTTCAGTAATGCCAATCTGCAGGCTCAGTTGAGGTTAGCACCTTTAGCCTCGTTGAACTCCAAGCATGCAAGGAGGGCCACCAGCCTTTGCTGACCAACTTTCAGCACACTGTAGGCATCTCCATGGTGTATTTTCTGCAGGATTTACATGGCTATTAGACGACTGTAGTACACTCCATCATGCATGTGAGTTTGTTTCAGCATTTCCCGCCTCTTTCTGTCCTCACATAGGCTTGTGGTCAGGATCTTCTTCACAAATCATCTCTTGGTTTACATTCTTCATCTACTTGAATGACTGGGTTCTCCGTTCTTGGCCCAATACTGGTGATAACAATAAGGGAAACTCACTGAAAATGAGCTGGAGCCTTCCATTCCTATGTATTTAGAAAAGTAAATTCCTTGCTTCTGGAGGAAATCACCTACTCATTCCGGCTGTAGGTGCAAATGTTGTGTAAAAAATAAAGGCAAAAAATCACTGTAAAGTATTTCAACCTCAGCCTATTTGTTTTCCATTTGAAACTTTAACATAGCCAAACACATATCCACACTTCAGGTTCTTTGCAATATCACCTTCTTTCCTTCTGTAAAGTCTCCTATAAGCTTGCCTAGACCTGCAAGAAAATCCTGCTCTCATGGACTTTGCCAAGGTTGTTTTTTGTCCACAGAGTATTGTTCAATAGATTTAACAGTCTTCTCAGCAGAATTAGCTCTCTAGAGTTAATCTATACGATAGGAGGACATCAAGGAGTCTTCTCTTACATTGTCTGTAAAAAAAACGAAGGCAGCTATAAAAATGCCAAAGCAGCAGAACATTCAGAAAAAAATATAAACAACCAGGAGCTCAGAAGAGCCTCAGTATCAATACTAGGCTGGGGAGTGAAAGGATTCAGCGCAGCCCTGCTGAGAAGCACTTGGGGGTACTGGTGGATGGAAAGCTGGACAGGAGCCAGCAATGTGCGCTTACAGCCCAGAAAACCAACCATATCCTGGGCTGCATCAAAAGAAGGGTGACCAGCAGGTCGAGGGAGGTGATTCTGCCCCTCTGCTCTGCACTGGTGAGACCCCATCTGGAGAACTGCTTCCACCTCTGAGACCCCCAGGACAAGAAAGACATGGACTGTTGGAACAGGTCCAGAGGAGGGCCACAAAAATGATCAAAGGGGTGGAACATGTCTCCTATGAAGACAGGCTGAGAGAGTTGGGGCTGTTCAGTCTGGAGAAGGGAAGGCTCCAGGGAGACATTATTGTGTCCTTTCAGTACTTCAAAGTGGTTTACAAGAAAGATGGGGACAGACTTTTTAGCAGGGCCTATTGTGATAGGACATGAGGTAATGGTTTTAAACTGAAAAAGAGTAGATTCAGACTACATATAAGGAAGAAATTTTTTACTATGAGGGTGGTGAGGCACTGGAACAGGTTGCCCAGAGAGGTGGTAGATGCTCCATCCCTAGAAGCATTCAAGGTGAGGTTGGATGGGGCTCTGATCAACCTGCTCTAGTTGAAGATGTCCCTGCTTATTGCAGGGAGGTTGGACTAGGTGAGCTTTAAAAGCCCCTTCTAACTCAAACTGTTCTGTGATTCTATAATTCTAAGAAGGGAGGAAGTAGTACAGCTCAAAAGCAGGAGAGAGAAAGTGCATCAATTCATTAGATTTCCTTCAATGTTTTTTTAAGGATGCTTTCGTGTTTAGAGGTGACCATCTCTGCTCCAAGATATTGGGTACAAATAACATTGATTGACTGCAGTTGTTTTATACTCTCATGCCTTTTGTCTACTGCAGAACAAGTAACTGTTTGCAGGTCCCATTGACTGTATTAGCAGAGCAAATGGATGATGCTCGAAGTCTCAATTTGTAAGAATGAATTTATATTGACTTCAATCCCCAGAATTAATGAAATCTAGTCAAATAACTGAAAAGGTATTCCACAAGGTATTTTGCTTTAATTAGTGAGAAGTATTGCAGAAAATATGAGTCAGCTGAGATTTTTAACATAACAATATATTATTCTCCATTCATATCTGTCCTATATTAATGTCGGAAACATAACTCAGAATTGTGAGTTGTGAGCTATTTGGAATTTGACTGCCAGTTCTTGGGTTTTTTTGTTATTACGTGTAGTTTTTCGTCAGACAGAAAATATAATAATAATAAAAAGTTACTATGTTGATTTAAATGCGACAATAGCTTAATCAGCAACAATGAGCAGCCACTACTGGGCAAGTTAAATTATTCTTATGTGACACAGTGCAAACAGAAAGGTGTTGCTTTATGCAAAAGTCATGCAAATGGAATTATTTGTTTCTCTGTGACAGTTACCAACTTCTGATGTGTTGTTCTATCAGCAAAAGCAGATTTGGTAAGCATAAGAAAAAGTAAACAGTTAAGAAAGAGGTGGGAGTACATGGTTTAAGTTGATTGACTCCAGTATTTGGAAAATAAGTGTCCTTTTGAATTTAGGCCATCAGTGCACTGTAGGCTACATTGTGTTTCTTCTCCAGAGTTAAAACCTTAGCCAATTCTTACTGAGACAAAAATCGTCTAAATACTGAGTATTTCACCTCAGTCATCTGAAGGGTTGAGCATTCCAAAAAGTGAAGTTTTATACACCCCTCAGATCAGATTCCTATAAATTTGTCTGGATTAGCAGCCTTGTGATACCACAGAACTGTTTGGGAAAAAACACTCTCAAAACTCCTGAGTTTTGAGAGGTTTTTTACCCCCTCAAGTTTCTGGAAGTGGCTGGGGAATTTCAGGCCTTGTCATCCATTTCTGCCCCATGTTTCACTGGGTGATATTAAGTCAGAGATCACAGCTCTGCTTTTGGAGGATCTGATTGTTCTGTGCTCTTCTTCTGAGTTAAAAAATATCAACAACTTAAATATGTAGTTGCTAGAAAACTTCTGAAGGAAACTCCTTTTACTGAAAACACTTTCACCCCTGTTGCAATATTTTCTTTTCCTCTGACAGGGTTCTTAATACAAATACAAAAACAATTGGAGACCTCAGATTTCTGCAGTCTTCTTTGCTGTGATGTTAAGTGTTTTCTCCTCCTTATCCTGGATATATCATTAATTTTGTCCAACTTTCCACTACATATATTACATATATAATCACAGACAAGTTTAGAGAAATGTATGTGAGACAGACATAGAAAAACTGTGGGAAGCTTCTCAATATCTCAAGCAACTATTTCCCATCAAAAGTCCATAGTAGATGGATATCTGTCTTAGGGTGTGAAAAATTCTGTCTTTTCACTTGGTGAAACAAGTATTTCTTACCTTCACAGCCACTAATGCTGAGACAGGCATCATGCTCTGGGTGATAAGAGATTTTTCCACAAACATGGCACCTGTAACTCTTCCCTCCTTGATGAAGAGTTGCTTATGTACTGCCAAAAATTGCCATCTTGTATCTGTACCAGCCCATTGAGCCTGAACTTCCAAGTAATGCCTCAGGCTATAGTTTGTTTGAAACTCTTAGAAACCAAGTCATAAACTTCATTGACAAACATTTTGTGCAATGAACCCTGGAAGGCTCCCTCTCCTTATTTGAAACCTTGAATTCAGACCACTCACTGTAGCTGCACTTATTTTATTCTGCCTGGCTGTGCTTCATTTATTCACTTGTGGTTACAAATTACTGTTCTTAGGAGTTAACATACTATTGAAAGGGAGATGAAAATGGATAGTTTAGGAATAATAATGAGCTTTCTCCCTTTCTGGAAACCTGCCATTTATATAAAAGGTTACTCCTCCCCCATAAATCTAGGAAGTGACCCTTATTCCTTTATTACAAGAAGACTACTTGATTAAAGAATTGAGTTAGTCAACTGTTATGAAGATTTTAAAAAACACCTCCTTTCTTATTTTAAACATTGGAAGAAAGGTGGATATTTGCTAGGAAGGCATCCTGTCAGATAGATAGATATATAGACAGACAGACAGACGGATAGTTATATAATTCCTCATGTGCTACATAGCTCACTTTGCTACTGATATTCCACTGATTCCTCCACTACCGAGCCAGAAAAATGGCTAGCAAATTTGTGGTTCTGTATCCAAGAGAAAGCTCAGAGTTTTGTGACATATGACAGAATATAAGTGAACAATAGCTTAAATTTCCACTGCCAGGCAGAGCTATGCCACACATTGTGGAAAATTATGCCTACTGATTATAATTCTTCTGGATCCAGAGCCCATCACTGCCTATTATCAAGGATCGTGGAGGCATGAACATAAACCACAGTGCACTTGCTATTAGGCTGATCATGTTGTCAATCAGCCTCTAAGAATCTTAAGAATGGCTTTCAGTGATCACTGATCATATTCATTTGGGTTTGTGAGAGAGCTGACTTGAGCCACCTCCTTTGTTCAGTATTTGAGAAAACACTGTTTATTTCTGTGCGTTAGACATGATGTCAAAGACAAATTTGGGCACCTGATTCTGGAAAAGAAATACTAAGTTGCTGGACAATGAATAATCAGGTAGATTACTAACTCTGTAGGAACCAAGAAATCAAATCCTGCAGAAGAATTTAAGCCAAAATTTGTAGGAGATGAATTTTGATTAAATGAGTGGCCAAATACAGAATGTGTCTGGAACCACTTAGAAATCACTGAACACATACGAAATCCAGAAAAGCAGATTTGTTTCTTGAGTTGAGAGTTTTTTCTTTAAGAAAAAGAGGGAAAAAAAAAACCATCCGCGCCATTGATAAAGGGACAAAGTATTATACTAGTTGATTTTAAAAAACACATTTTAGTAACAGACAGTTCACTATTTAGCTGAAAAAATATTTTATTGCAAGGAAAAGAAGGAGGTGGCATTATGATCTGGCACAGGGATAAATGATCATTTTATGAAGTCTAACTTGCTGGTAATACACAAGGCACAGCCTTTTAAATGTTAGTTACATGCTTCTCTGAAGCAAAGATTGATTCATCATTCATAATTTGGCATGAGCTGCCATACATAACTGTCAAGAAAAACATATATGATGATAAAAATAGAAGTCACAAATATATGGTGTTGTTACTTTCAGAAAAAGAAAGGGATATAGTTCTATTTCCTGTTCTTTCATGTTCCTGTTTTTCTGTAGTCCTGGCTTCCTCTGATTGCTCTTCTTAAAAGATGAAAGGCATTCCTCTTCATTTAGAAGAAGAAATTTTACAACAGACCTTGAACAGCAATCCAGAAGGTACTCTTTACAAATGTCATCTTGAAAACGTTTTCTGGAGAACAATGAACTGAAGTTCTGATCCTAAATTACCTCCATATAGCAAGATCCCTGTGCTTCCTTTAGGGAGAAAAATGTCAATATTATTTCCACCTAGTGATAGATAATGCTGGTAGGAAGAACTGATAATGTGAGTACAGAAACAATCTATAGCTCTTTACACTGCTTTTAGGCTGCTTCATAATCTAAAGTCATCGTGGCAAGTAGAAGCCATTTTACATGGCGATCAGAACACTGTACAGATCTCACTTTTTTTTAATGAAGAAAAAAATGTTAGAAAGTAATAGCCTTTAAAATACAGAAAATAAAACTACAAAATTATACATGCATTCCCAGTGCCCATACATATTTTTATGATTCCTTTGGAGAGCAGTAACTTCATTTTGATTTCCCATGATTTAACTTGGTTAGCTCATACCAAAAAGTGAACTTTCTTAGCATAGTCAAAGCTGCTAATTGTTAATTTGTAGACAGACATGTTACAGTAATGATAGTAATACCTCTATTTGCTTCTTGTGTATATGAAGGGCTGCAGTGACCTCTATTCTGGGCAATATCCCTTGGTGTCACTTTCTCTTTCACATTTTCCCAATTGCATGTTATTTTTATTATTAGATTTTTATATATATATATCTGTATATACACACACATATATATGTGTATATATAAAAGAGATACAGGAAAGTGAATTACAGACATAAACATTATATATAGGTATTGATTAAGTAGTGAATCCAGTATGAAGTGACATTTCTATGGCTTGTAACAGGCAAAGTGTACAACAAAGCAGACAAGACTTCATGAACTGCACTCACTCACTAATACTTTTCAGCATCTGGAACAATCCAACTTGCAGAGGAGTAGGTTTGAGGAGTTACCCATCCTGTGATAAAAGCTTAGTTGTCCTTGTAGACAGACTGTCTACAGGGAGCAGTGTTGTATCATGGTGCAGAAAAGTGTGAGCTTTGGCGTACCTGCCAGTATCCTGAACACAATAATGAGACGGTTAATTTGCATATGTGGACATACTTTGCATAAGAATGGAAACAACTGAGAGATGGACAGGGGGAAAAAAATAGGAGAAAATGCACTATTCACTCCTTTATATTTTCTTTGAGAGGGCAAGGCTCTTTCTCACAACAGTTCATACTTTTGTTCTAGCTCTGTACATTCCTAGCCTTGCTCTCCCTGAATGAATTGATTTTCATTCTCCATTCTGTTTCAAGTCAATCAACCTATTTTTTTCATCCATTTTTACATAAAATTACCTGTACTGGGTCAGATCAAAGGTCTACCTACTGTAGCATCCTGCTTCTGACAGGGCGCCTAGGGAGGAGTATAAATGCAGGGCAAGCACACAGTGATACTTCCCTAGAATAGTCTCCTCCTTTCTGGGGATTTATGATGCAGAGACCTGAACTAGAGCTGGCATGTTTATTTGCACTTGTGTTCAATACATTATTCTTCCTTGAGTTTTTCTGTTCATTTTCTGATCCCAAACAGAAATTTAGCATTGACAACATCCTGTGGCAAGGAAAACAACAGACAAAATCACAGAATACTGACAGCCTGTCCTCCTTTGCCTGGAGCAGTGCTGTTTACCTCTCCTGTTCGTCCTGCTCACTTGTGGAGAAAAGATGCAAGATAGCTCTCTTGCCAGTACCTCGGAATAAGAACGAACACACAACAGCAAACAACACTTTGCAATGTATCCGCGATCTAGGCAGTGAATTGCAGTTTACAAAAGTGGACCTGCCTCCTTTCATGTCTAGAAGTACCTGCATGTGTATGATTCGGACACTCTCCCCTAGTTGTCCCACATGTAAAATGTGAGTAATAGCTCCTCTTTTTTTTACCAGGACTTTTATGTGGACAAATGCTTCAGAGAATATCATGTACCTAGCCATCAGGTTTGTATCACTGTAATGAGGAAAAGCAGTTTTGCCAAAATCCCATTATTTCCCCTAGAAAATGTATCCAAGAAGAAAGATGATACACAAAGATTAAGTCATATTAAATTAAACATAAAACAAAAATATAAAATGGCAATGGAAGGAAAAATGGTAAAATTACTCTTTTTGGGTTTTGTTTGTTTGTTTGTTTTAAATACATGATACCTAGTCTAATAACCATATCCATTTGCAGGGCTATGTGTGAAAATAATGGTCATGTCATGACAATATATTCCTGGAATTTATATGAAAATATACACAGCACATCTTTTCTGCATAAATTCTTATTCTCTACAATTTATCAAATGCTGCATGGCCTGTTGTAACACCATATATTATGAACATTGAGACTCCCTTTTTTTACTTTAAGCACTTGCTTACTTGCTATTTTCCAAATTCTTTCTTGCCCCACGCATTACCCTACTGCAGTTGCTATCCTACTGCAGTTAGTTAAAAATACAAATGGAATTACTCTATATTGGCCCTTCTTCCACCACTCGTCCAAATAAATTAAAAGAAAATTTACATATCCATACATTTACACTTAGGCTGTTATATTTGCATTATGTATTTCATTAATCAGCATTAGAGATAAAACATTTTTTCCCTTGCTTTGGAATTTCTCAGTTTTCAATGTAGAGCTAACAGACCTCTTCACTGTTATATAGCTGAAGATATATTTCAATACTGCTCCTCAGTAAGGACTTCTTTCAAAGCATCAGTTGTCCTCTGAGTGTTGTTTCCATTGACCTGATGGATTTGATGTGACTTTTCCTGTCTTTCTCTAAATAAGGTTTGCTCATTATTTTCCTCCTCTTCCTTGGTCCACTGAGTGGAATAACAGAATTTTGTCTTATTCTTTGTTTATTATTTTGGAAAGTCACTATAAACTGTGTTCTGGTGTAATTTTTAGGCATTCTTCTCTTTGGCTGAGTCAGTAATCTGTGCGGAGAGGCTTTTTCTCCTTTTCCTGTCATTAACCTGTCCTTGAAGAGTCTCAGTCTCTCTGTCCTTTATTTCTAGCTCATGCTAGGAGATGAGACTGTGAAAAGTCTTTTTGGAATTGCTATTATGCAGCAACCAGCTAATAATCCTCTTCAGTCCTTCCTAGGGTAGAGATCTTTAGTTTTGCTTTTTCAACACTTTTCCAGTGAAAGCTGATTGCTTAAGAAATAAAGTCTGTATGGAGAAAAGCACCTTATCAAGGGAGGGAAGGAATAACCTATCCAAATCTATTTAAGTCTGTTGGCAGTCTAGTCACAATCAACTAAACACCTTTACACCCTACTTTCCCCCAGAGACCAAATATTCCCTTCTGCAGGACAGACCTATAACTAGAAAACCTCACACAAAAGGATTGCTTTTGGCTTGACTTCTCCCAGAATCAGGCATTTGGATTTGAATCCCAGAATCAGGTATTTGGGCAATCTGATCTAGTTAAAGATGTCCCTACTTGCTGCAGGGGGGTTGGACTAGATGACCTTTAAAGGTCCCTTCCAACCCAACACATTCTATGATTCTATGATTCTGTGATTCTATGGATTAGGCAGTAGCTTTCAAGGCTCAGCCATGGGACCCTCATTTGAACTGCCCATGATATGCACGTGAAAAAATCTAATATACCTGCAAGTATTTTAAAAATAATACTTGTTCTTATAGCATTGATATAAATGTTTGTGCAGACAGTCGGTGATAAGATGTGTTACTGAACCTCTGAGGGTTTTATTTTCACTGCTTCTGCCTCTCACAGTCTTGATAAGGGTTAAGGGATCCTATGCTCTGGATATTTTTACATAGCATCATGTCATTCATTATACTTTATGTTACAAGTTGTACTGTTAATAATGAGATTTTGGCCTTACATGGCATGTCTTCCATCTCTTTAAACACTTTATTTTAACAATGTTGGCACCTTAATGCTGCAAGTCACCTCTTATCAAGCAGCTCTACAGCATGACTGTGCCAAGACATTTAACTTCATTAACCTTTTATTCTTTCCAGATTGCCAAAAGGGGAGTAAGAAATTAAAAACCAAATGTAAAGTTGTTTGGACTTCCTTACACTATGCAGAAGTTGAAATGAAGCAGTGAAAATAAGGGATTGTGTAGTTTTGATAAAGTATAACTGGCTATGTAAACGTCTGTAGATTAATTCTTGTTACAACCAGTTGTTCAAGCGGTGTATGTCAGTGTACCTCTAGCGATGTCAGTGTTGTTATGATAACCTAAAATCTCTGCAGATATGAATATCTATTACTTTGTCTGTATTGCTGTCCATGTCCCTCTCCTCGAACTCTTTGGAGCAAACCTCTTTGTTAGAGAAATCAATGTTAGCTCCAGTGAAATAAATGGATGTTGTTATAAAGCTGATTCAAGGCTCTCAGCACTTTGGTAATATTTTATTTAGCTTGTTCTAAAGTCTACCCTACAGATGCTACTACAGCAAGGGTGTTCAGATGTTTCCAGGACTGTATGTAACTTGTGATGATAACTGGCATACGAGGCTTTCTTTACTCGTTATTCCCCCTGCCCCTACCACTGTTTGCCCATATTAGTAAGCAGACGTGCAATAATGACTCTATGAAGACACTAGCAAACTGAATATTTGGTTAACAATGCTAAGACTCTTACACCGTGTGAAAATACAATGTTGTATACTAGTTATATTTCCAGATGCAACAGTAACTCTGCAAATGTGGCTTGTATTATAAATGTTTTCACTCTCCTTTAAAAATGTATTTGAGTGGCACAAGAAAACCCAAAGCTATACCCTAACAATTTTTCAAAAACCTTGCTATTGCATTTGCAGTTTATTAATAGTATAAGAGAATTAGACTTGGAATTAGTGACAGTTCACAAAATATGTGAAGCTCTCTGATTATTGCTCATCTCCGTTGACCTGTCCTCCATTGCCATGTCCTTACCAATATCCTTTAGACCATGCCTAAGGCATATAGAGTGATATAAATCAGAGTTCTAGTGTTTCAAATTTGCTAACTAATAGACTAGCCAGACTGCAGACAAGTGGAGAATTCGCACTCATCTCCTGTTCAACATTTAAGCAGTTAAACGAACACTGGAAAAAAGTAAACACAATAAAAATACTGACTGTAGTTGCCATAGCATGAAAGGCCAGTATACTACAAGACTGCAAAGGATGTAATGTATATTCAAAGCACACAGACTGTCAAATGTCATAATATAAGCTTGACACATGGTCTTAGGCAGCAGACATTGGTTTTATTTCTTAACATTGCTAAAAAATAGTTTGTAGTCTTCTGGCTGTTGTTACCAAGAAATGGTATTTGATACAAATTTCAAATTTTACTTCAATCCAGGAAATAACCACCCACGTACTGATATTTCCTGCAGCAAAGCTTCCTATTCTACTCTAAATGCATATCTAAGCATCAATGAGCTCAATGTATGATTCAGCTTAAGTGTCCAACATAGTCACAGACTGGGTTATTTGGTTCTTCTATGTCATTACTCTTGTTTTAGAAAAAGGTTGATATCTAAGTAGTCAAAAAATACTGTTGAGTTACAAGGCTCAATACCTGTTTGCTTTGTAGGATAGGACAGTTTTTAAAGTCTGTGCTTTTAACAATTTCAAGTACATCTACTAAATAATGCCTTCTTAGATGGATGCCTAAAATGCATTTTCCAGCAGGGCTTTACACCAGCATTAATCTAATGAAAGATAAGCTAGAAAAAAAGACTGGTGTAAAACTTAATGGAAAACATGGTTTTCTATGTATTTTTTTGTTTGAAAGCATGGAAAAAGGAACTTCTGGCTGCCGCATCTGCCAACAAGATATTAAGTAAGCATCCCTGTATAGAATAAGAAGTGATTGCTCTCCTGTGCAGCTCAGAGAAGAAGCCAACTTAAAGCCTCTTGCAGGTGTCACCTAAAGAGGATCAAGAAGGCAGGAAATGCACAGAATAGTTCTCTCAGGGATTTGGGATGGTTCATGTCACACATGCATGTGTTTGTGTGTTTATAAATAAATAAATAAATAAATGTTTATCCTTTATGCTTAAACACATCTTCTGTGTATCTACAGAAGATAGAAATACAGACATACCCGTGCACATGCAGATAGGATATATATGTGCAAATGTGTAATGTGCTGCAATATACACATATACATTTTATTTTTGCACATTTATATACATATATTTGGATGCATCCATGCATGCTTTTGTATGTATGTTATATTCAGGTTTACAGACACATAAGTAGCATTTCCTTTCAATTATTTTCTTTCTCCCACCTTTCATGGCCACTGTACGTGGGAATATAAATCACAAATATATAATGAAAGAATTCACTAATGTGTGTGTAGTCACAAATGTAGGTCTATACACAAACATTGGGTCTATATATATGTTGGGATAGAATGGGATTGATGCAGAGAGAGAGATGGGTGTGTGCATTCTGTGCCTTTGCCATGCATACACACATGCACGCAGCACACACAGACATAATTCTCCACTACCTGTTTTCCTATGCAACATAAACAGGGCCTCTGTTTATCCCAGGGGGTTAATTTGGTCAGACTTTGATACATCACTTTGTGCCTGGTGTTAATATTTTACTCCAAATGCCATATCATCTTTTATCTTTTATTTATGGTGATCTTCATATTCATTTCTCAACCAAGGCAGTCACTGCAGGGAGAGAAGGCATTGATCTTTAATTTTTTTCTTTTCCCTTTGTATTGCATACTTTTGGCCCTTAAGAAAAAGTACAGACTGTGAAAGAGAGAAAAAAGATAGGGGGGAAGGGAAAAACCCCTCATACTTTGGGAATTCTTTCCAGGAAGTTGAACAAGAACCAGCCTTTTTCACTGACTAGGAGATGTGGCTATAAATAAGAAACAAGTTTCATGGATTTGTCTTTAGTTGGGACATAAATTATATGCCAAATTTGAATTGAACTCTGAATGTGAAAAGGCTTGGGAAAGGAAGATATGAGTTTGGAAGTATGAATAGCAAATCTCTTTGCATAAACTTTCAATAAATTCACCTGTAGCCCTAACAGATCAACCTATTAGATACATGATTGCTATTAAAAGAGTTAGAATCCTTACAATTTTTTTCCTTTTGAGTAGTAGCCAGCTGGAGCTGTGAAGAAGGGTCTATTTTCTGTCTAGTGTAATATTGCCACTGAATAATCAATTTTCCTTCTGACAATACAAATGGACAAGAAAGATTGCCTAAACAAAGTTTTCAGGAATATCTTCCTTTTTTTCAAGCTCAAACAGTGATTACATAAATTCTGAAAAGTCTGAATTCCTAGCAAAATGTTATTAAGACTCTCTTAAAGTGTCATTTTCTTTCAATCTTCCATCTCTTCACTTCATTGCAACCTGATCTTTTCTTTTCAATCACACTTTTATTTAAATCACATGTGTGTGTGCATGTGTGTGTGTATACATGCACGTGTGTATAAGCTTTTAATGGCACTGTGTTATTTGACATGGACACAATTTGCTTGCCAAATCCTGCTTTGTTGTCTTGGAATGTCCCAGATTTCATATGCTAGCAAAATGGTCTATTGAAATCATATATATTATGGGAAATTCTCTACTCATCACCAAATAACTGAAATGTCATTACTCTGAAATCCTGAAAAGAAATGTTAAATCAATCTGCTTGGTAAAACCTGTTGAATCCCAATTCGGATATCAGCACAGACAAAAATTCCAACAGTAGCTGGAGAGAAGTAAGGGTGGGAGAAGTCATGACAAAAAGTCTGCTGAGACTTGATATGAATTCATGCTGCCAGGGTTCTCTGCGCTTAATTAGCTGCAAGTTATTTTATGTGTCATTCAGACTGCAGTATAGAACCACTGTCATCGGCTGGGGTAGATGTAATGGTACACCACATTGGACTTAGTCTCAGCTTTAAGGTGGTTGCATGAATGCACATGACAACAAAGAAGAATTTGAGTACTCCGTCATGGGTGCAATTTATTCAGTCATTTCCACATTCAGGTGATTTGAGAGCAGAGGTCTAGACAGTCCCCATTACATTCTATTCATTCTGTATTCACCAGAGGCAATCTGGTCCCAATGAATACTGTATTCTACAGTACAAGTGTCTTTTGTATTTAAGGAAATTGTTAACCTACTCAATAAGAAACATAATCAGTTGTTCTTTTTTGTCTTGGTGCATAGCTATGTCTAGGGTGATGGGCAGCTGTGTGTGTGTGAAGATGGGAAAGACAGACTTAGAGAGAATCAGTTATTCCTAAAATTCATGCATGGTGTGTTATGTCATCATCAAGAGAAAAATGAAACCTGTTCTGGCTATTGCATGTTATCCAGGGAATCAAAGTATGATATCACAGTTCATAAAAGTTCATTTTTGCTTCAGAAGCACAAAAAAATGCTCTATTGACGGCAGACCACATCCCACATGGGTTGTGCTTCACTATGTGAAGAGAATTTGGCTCAAAAGGAAATTACTGTAATACCTAAGCAGTTTAAATGCAAATATAAATAAGGTCAGAATATAAATCAGAACTCCATCCTACTCATTTCCTTATGTGAACACAACTGTGGACAATACAAAGCTGACACTCTGACTTTAAATTCCTGAACTACTTCATGCATTTTTGTGGAGTTTCACTCACCATTTAGTGAATTAAATTGCTTTTTTATAACTCAGGGAAGTGACAGGCCTAAATGTTCTTGGAAAATTAAATGTCTCTGAATGGTGAGGAAACTTACAAGAACAACACACCAAGAACATCACCTGATTTTGAAGGTATTTCTTATGGGACAGTCCCTTATGGGGCATAGATGTCTCTCATCTGACTCGGTGTCTATCTAATGAGTGGGATTGCCCCACGTTTCCTAACTACCCTGATGAGAAAGACAGCTCCAGTGGGAGACTCAAACCACATTTAAATCTCCCTATGCAAATCTCTAGTAATTACAAAGTGAAGTCCCATCTGTCATCCAACTGAAGGGAAAAATATTCAATATTAGTCATCTCCGTTAGGTGCGCAAATTAGATAGGATGTACCTGAGCCATAGATCTCATAGCCAAGACTTCACGCTGTTAAGTATTCCACACATGGTGAGTTTTGTTGTAAGGTTATTTTTATGTAAGGAGGAAGTAGATCTAGTGCCTGAAGCTTAGGTAGTAACTCCTGGAAGAAGCAACCTCATCAGAATTCGTAGGCCACATTGTGGGGAAACTAAACTCAGCTCCTTTTGGATATTTAAACATCCAGCTTGATCCAGCGGGAGTTAGTTGTTAAAGTACCTGTGGGGAGTTGAGGCCTAAGGGTAACACGGCTTTACTTCCCAGTAACTTCCCCTAGAACTGAAGTGCTCCCATTTCACCCCCTACCCTGCAAGGGATCTAAATGGCTTTCTCCAGTAAAATTCCAGTTCATTTTTTGTGGGGTTTATTCTAGATGCTCAGCACCTATTGAAACCAATATACGTTAGGTCCATAAATACCTTTAAAAACCATCCCTTGAAAAAATCTGCGTAACATTATTAAATGCACCAGTCATCTGCTCTCTGAACACATAATATTGTATGACTTCACTGTCTCTTTCTGATAAACTAGACCATGGCTAAAGACTGTTTCCTGAAATATTTAATGTTGTGGCCAGTTTTGATGAATCATGCTTTTTTAAACAGTTGTCAAAGAACTTTTCTGCTTGCCAGCCTGCTCTTTTCCACATATCCACAAAGGCAGTGATACTCTTATAGGGTTAATTTTCATAGCTTTTGGTTTTATATTCATAGAACACATTGTGTCCAACCTTAATATTTTACACTGTAAGCCATATCATCTTTTATCTTTTATTTATAGTGATCCTCATATTAATTTCTCAATAGCAGCTGGCACAGCAGGAGGGACAAGGCATTGATCTTCCAATTTATCCACTACTCTTACACATCCTGAGGTCGAAGCAGCCTAGAGAGATTGATGGAGCTCTGGCATCAGTCCAGAGGCTGTGTGTTTCTCATGCATGAAAATCAACAACAGGAAACCGAAATTTGACAATTGGCAGCAATATCAGCGACCTCTGTAATAAATATAACAGGATGGTCTTCAATAATTTAATGGAATATTGGGTATTCCATAATGAAAAATCAGCCATGTGAGAGCGTGTGTATATAGCTTGGTGAGATTCTGTATACGTGTGCTTAGATGTGTACACATATGGCTGCAAACAGCAATATACAATTTATTTTATTTACAGAGCAGAAAGTCATAAAAGTTATCTATGATGAGATTAGTTGTATTATTTCTCTGCTAATGCAGGAAAAGTAGTAAAATTAAAGGGCTGTCATGTCTGCAACAGTTAGGTAAGAATACACGCAGACACACCCTGACTCACCGGGCTTCACTCTGCCTTGTGAGCTATCTTAGAATCATTCACACAGCCTGCTAGGGACAGGCCTCTGAAGGATCCCATGAAGAGAAGACTTTCTTACTCTTAATCATTAAACTGTCTGTAGTTGCATGACAGGGTTTGACAGCTCCTGCTGCATCACTTCCATTTTTTATCTTTTTAGAAACAAGCAGGTCATCTGCATTGTTAGTAGTTATGAACCACAGATTAACCCTACTTACCTGGTCATATGCTGTAAAAGAGAATGCTAACCGCCTGATGTTTACTTTTAGGTGAATCTATCTGCTGTAGGCAGGTTACAGGGCTTTGTAGATACAATTTTAAATACAAACTTTCTCAGCTCCTTCTGCTGAGTGCATCTAAACACGGAAATGCTGTCCTGCTCAGGGAAAGCTAGAAGCATCTATCTAAAACATGGTTAACTGAGACGTACAAAAGTGAAAGTGACTCATCAAGGCACTCTGAGTAGCAGTAACTGCACAAGCACACACCATAAAAAGCTACAGGTAAAACTGCAGCTTGTGCTCCTAATTATGCAACATAGAGGAAAGGTTAAAGTCAACTTTATGTTCACTGCCATTTCTCCTATGTGGCTTTAGCTGTCTGGGTTCATTTCTCTTCCTCCTTTACTTGCTATCTTCCAATCACACAGAAAAACAGTAACAATTCCTGCACAGTCCCACCACAGTGCCGGAGCTTTCTAGCTTCTCAACTCATGACTCAGATGGGGGGATCTGGGAGAAACTGAGGGGATTACATGGAAAACCAGCATTCCAGATGGTGACCAAATAACCCTAGAAAGAGAGAGAAATGCCCATGACATGATCTGCGCACAGGGAAAGGAACATGTTAAGACTGAAAAAATCCACCTTGTACATGGAGCCATTGCAGATGCTCTGAAGGTGTGACTAAATATCAGACGTGAGTTGCCTATGAGCACTCTGGAAATGCGTGTCATGCTGTAATTGTGGTGCAAGACCTCTGTTTGCTTTGGAGCTGCATCCACTGCTGGCAGTATTCAGCTACATGTTCTTTCTGAAATAAAAAGAAGTCTCATCCCTTATACGTCTTAAGAAATCAAAAAGAAGGGAGGAGTGGAGTGTCTTTCTACCAGACACTTTAAAAGCTGCAGAAGAAAAACTGCGCTACTACTCAGGTGTTCTTTGGTATCCTAGGAAGACCACACATGGTCTGAGGCAGAGGCTCATTCCCTCTAACAGTCCATGATGTAGTGTTTGTATAAAAGGTGCCATGTGACCCGTTGAGCTTTATGTTGTAATGCAGCTGCTCTAAAAAGACTCACCGTTTTAATGGCCATAGTAAACAGAATATCTTACTTAAAGCTCATAGCAAAAGGCTATGAGGGGCTTTAAAGTACAGTACAGAAATTGGAAGAAAGTACTGCAAGCTATTTTTCTATTTTAAAGCTTTTTGTGACTATGAAGACCCTTTATTCTCAGAAATTCAGTCTCCTCTAAAGAATCCCTGCTTGTGAAGTGTATTTACTAAGAAATGATAAGAAGCCTCTCAACATTTACCCAAATCTAGGAACATGCTTAGGCTGCTTTTTCGTCAAGTTTTTTGAAAATATTTGAATATGTTATTTTTCACTACTGGCTTCAGCTAGGACTATAAGAGGAAATGTTGATAAAATGACAGAGGCTTTTCTCATGGTATTTCTGGACATAAACAGTAATAGAAGTGCCAGAGATTTCACAGGAGAGACTGCTTTTATGATATTTCCTTCTCAATTTTATTATTTTGTGGTGTTCAATAATGTCCTGGGTGCTTCAAGTACAGGTAAGATGAATAGTGCATAAAAATCCAAAAATGACTTCTGTCCCAAGGTGCTTCCAATCTCCTTGCAATCACAAGGAGAAAGAGAATAACAACATGGAATGAAATGGAAAAAGACAGAGACTAGATAATTCTGAGTGTCTAATAGTTCAGTGATGGCATACATGTTTCACAGTAGTTATCTGTAAACCCACAAATTCTCCTGTAAAATATGTGTTGGTTTTGGGAAAAAAAAAAGAAAAAAAGAGGGAAAAAAAGAAAAAAAAAAGAAAAATAAAAGCTTTACATTTGTTTGGGGTTTGCTTTCCATTATCACTTCTGTCTTTACAGTGGTGAACCTCTGAGCCTAGTATGCTCAGAGATGCCAAGAACAGGCAGCCTTTTCTACTGAAGTGGGCTTGGGATGGAAACTCCTGTATCACTGATTAACACACAACCAGTTTATCAGGAGCTCTCACAAACATCTTGGAATTAATAAGGGTTTCCACAGAAAGGCTGTTCTGCAATATCGTTCCTCTTATAGTCAGAAAAGACTCTGTTTTCCACACCTGTCACTAGCCATGGACACGTTTAGACTCCTCTCCAAC
This sequence comes from Larus michahellis, assembly GCF_964199755.1. Classification (NCBI taxonomy): domain Eukaryota; kingdom Metazoa; phylum Chordata; class Aves; order Charadriiformes; family Laridae; genus Larus; species Larus michahellis. The sequence goes on along the minus strand of NC_133930.1, from coordinate 41,995,598 downwards.
ATCTTTTCCATTCCATATCCTCTCAGTTTCCCTGATCATCCCATTAGTGTGAATTGCCCAAAATTCTAGGTAGGGGATTAGCATGCATTGTGCAATGTCATTAGTATTTCTCTGTCTGTGCTCATGATATGCCCAAAGATTATGTGTAGTAAAATCAAACTGGTACTGCATAGCTGAAAAACTGCAGATCACGAACAATTAATATACACATGCCTTTTCCACACCTATGACACTGCCAATTTATTGCTCCAGTTCTTAAGATCATTCAGCTCTTCCCTTATAATGTTCTGATCAGCCTCTGTCCTTGGCATTTCCCTCCACTTGAATGTCATCAGTGAATTTCCTCAGCAATGATTTTTTTTTTTTCCAGTGAGCTCATTATTGAAGATCTTAAGTAAGATAAAACTTTACTAAGATTCTTGAGGCATTCCCCATGTAACTTCCCATCTACAACACAGTGTGCTCTGTTTCAAAGAATTTCTCAACTAATGTGTAAAACTTTTACAAGTTCCAAATGACATTAGTTAATTAATATTGTGAAAGTATCTAAGTAACTGCAAAAAACCAAAATGGAACTCACTGTCTTTTTTTTAATTTTATTTAACCAACGATCCATTCTCTAAAGAAGACACTACAGCCTTGCACTGTGGCAGCGTGCTATTCTCAAATAGGAAAAAATATCTTGTTAATACGACCATATTCCATGTGCCAGGTTAGGGCAGCACCTTGTAATAACAACATAATGGGGGCATAGTGTGGGGAATTGTGACAGTGGACCTGGGGGAAATAAGTTGGAATGACAGGATGGGCTTTTATATATATATTTACCAACAGTTTTGCCTGAGGGAGAGAGGAAGGTCTTTCTGTCAAAACCAGAGAGACACCAAAACTGCATTTTCATTTTTCTGACTCACTCTTTTTCTTGTTACCTGTTTGGGTTTTTTTCAAGGATGTTGCAGCTTTTAAGGACACTGCAACAGTGAATATAACAAGCAGAATAAAAATAGTGACATTATGAAAATATTTTAGTGTGACAATTTTTGCTAGCAAAGAAACAAACAGGAAAGAGACAATTTTATTTTCACACCTAATTTTAACTTTCCAAACTTGGAAAGTTTCAGAACTTCTGCCCCCTGCCTCTGTGGTCCTCTGCTTTGCCATATGCAACTCAGATGCTCTTCAGAGCACATCTCTCTTAAGACTTTCAAAGTTTTGCCTCGTTATTCTTGTCCTCCTCCAGAGGCTTTCATTCAAAATGTTTTTTGTATAAACAAAGAGAATGAGAACCCTGTATAAGTACCTGCGCATGTGCAAGTGTGTAAGTGTCATTGACAGCTGACAACATACTGTCAACCACAAAGAATTAAATCGTAGGCTGTGTTATGGAGGAAATGGGACAAGAGCAGTGCAAGGCATGGGACCCTTGGGCAAGTGCTTGGCATAGTTCCTGAGGCCAAGCAACCATAGCACCAGCGAGAAGGCAGCAGTCTCACGGAAAGGTGTTGGCAAGGAGCGTAGGGCACCACATCATGCAGCTCCAGGGAGCCCCTGGCCCTGCAGTGCCCTGACACTTTCAGAGAATGAAGCCATATATTTTTTACAAAGACTTGGATCTATCTTATTAGAGCTGGTAACCTCTAATTAAAAAGGAATTTTATTAGCAGTCTAGAGGAAAAGCAGTCTAGAATGAGTAAGAGTAGTAGGATCTGATGTTTAATTCAGAAAGCAGTGAAGGTAGCAAAATGAATAAAAAGAGGATGAAATATAACTTGTCGTGCTATTTGGAAACCAGCTGAGCGCATTACTTGGGCACTACTAGATTTCTGTGGTTAACACCCCTTTCTTGATCCAGACCAAGGGAGCACCAAGGAGGTAGGTTTTGAACTTGGACATGATAGCTACTTCAGGAATTTTCCATTTCTCCAGGTACTGCACACTTCACCATACCATATGAGCACCTGCAACCGTGCACTAAACTGCGTCAGCCTAATGGGGTCTGCTTGTCCCACATCTGCGTTTTTACTGGGTTAGAAAACATATCTGCACTGGATGAACTTGCTTTGAGATATAGGGATATATTTAGATATGTATAGATATATAGTTATAAAACTCAGAAAAATAGATACACACATATATTTATTCATATTTAAATTTTGAATTTAAGGGGAAAGCTGCTGACATCTATTTATAATGCTTGTATTCCTCAAGAGTTTTGATTCTTGCATTTTTGGTCTAACACCTAAGACAATACATCATATTGTAGTAGGAGTAAAAGGAAGTATTTTCTGGGCAAAACAATTTCTAAACTGTATAGCAGATACATTGCCCAGATAGGAAACCATTGCTCCTGTGATCAGAGTCACTAGCTCCAAAAAGACTCTTTTTGTGAGTAGGAGTATCAGTTAAGGGCCTTGCTGTGGTCAAAGACTAGGGAGCTTATTGTGTCCTTACTGTATGCAGTTCTGCACAACAGCTGATCTGCATTAGGCTGTAGATGCAGATTCATATCCCAGCTTACGAAGGTATGAAAACCTCCATTTCTTTATGGAATCTGTTGCAGATTCCACAACAAAAATTTTACGCATATGTATAGAGTGAAACCGTAAAATAACTTTAGGTTTGTAAAAAGGACAGATGAAAGCAATCTGGTGGTCCTGATGGACATCAGGCTCAATGTGTGTCAGCAGTGTGCCCTGGCAGCCAAGAGGGCAAACCACATCCTGGGGTGCATCAAACACAGCACAACCAGCCGGTCAAAAGAGGTGACTGTCCCACTGTATTTAGCCTTGCGCACTGTGTGCAGTTCTGGGCCCCACAATTTAAGAAGGATGTGAAAGTCCTTGAAAGCATCCAGAGGAGGGCAACAAAGCTAGTGAAAGGGCTGGAAGGCCTGTTCTGTGAAGAGCAGTTAACAACTCAAGTTTTTCTAGTTTTGAGAAAAGGAGGCTGAGGGTCAACCTCATTGCTCTCTACAGCTTCCTGAGGAGAGGAAGTGGAGAGGGAGGTGCTGATGTCTTTTCCCTGGTATCCAATGATTAGGAAGAATTTCTTTACCAAGAGGGTGGTCAAACACTGGAACAGGCCTGCTAGAAAGCTGGCCAATGGCCCATGCCTGTCAGTGTCTTAAAAAGAGGCATTTGGTCTATGGCCTTTAAAATATTCTTTGTTTCGGTCAGCCCTTGAAGTAGTCAGACAGTTGGACTAGTTGATCATTGTAAGTCCTTTCAAACTGTAACTATTGTGCTGAGCAGCCTGGTCTAGTGGGAAGTGTCCCTGCCCATGGCAGGGAACATGGTTGGAACTAGATGATTTTTCAGGTCCCTTCCAACCCGAACCATTCTGTGATTCTATGATTCTATGATTCTATTCTAAATGTTTGTGAAACTGCTGAACTGAATGAAACCAGAAAGTGGGTTTCTGACATTGCAGCTTCTGGAAGCTGTGGCACAATTGGAAACCTTTGCTACATTTCAATGATCCTCACAGTGATTTTTTTTTTTCTTCCTTATCTCCAGTCTGAACCTCTTTAGTTTCAGGAGATGCTACTGTCTGTCACCCTCCCACCTCGCACTGCTGTGACGAGCTTATCCCCATCCCCTTGATGCATTCCCTGTAGGCACCAGGGTGTGCTGTGGGGTACCCTGATGCGTTCTCTGCTCCACACTGAACCAGCCTCAGCCCCACAGACCCTCTGTCATGGTTTGGGCTGAGCTGGCCACTAAATGAACAACAGATGCTCTCTTTAGCCTCTCTCCTGTCCCAGAGAAGGGAGAAAGAATAAGAGAAACTTAGGGGTTGAAAAGAAAACAGAAACTATTTTAATGAAATATTAATAATAAAAAGAAAATATACTAATATCAATAAGAAAATAATGAAATATATACAATATATATACAAAAGCACTATCGACCATCCAGGATGACAATCACACCACCTTTTCCCAGGCACTGGGGTAGTCCCGGAGTGGACTCAGCAATGGATGGGAACTGGATTCAGGAATGCATGGGTTGAGATCAAAGGCAGACAAAGAGACAGAGTCCTCCTCGGATGCCAGCCGTTGAAGAAAGAGTCTGACCCATTTGATCCCTCATCTTTTATACTGAGCATGATGCTGATGGGATGGAATATACCATTGGGCAGTTTTGGGTCACCTGTCCTGTCTGCTCCTCCCCACAGGTGTGACCCCTCTATGCTCTCTTGCTTCTGACCCTCCAACATGGCACATAACAAAATTACCTGACCTTGGGTGTTATAGCAATAAGTATAAGCAAGAGCCTTGCTGCATACCATTCCTTAGTATTAACTATAAACACCAGATATTATCACTGCTAGAAGCCGATGCTGCCTGAAAAATATGCCGTTAATTCCAGAGAGTGCAGTCAGTTAGAAGAGGCTTAACTGAAAAGCAAAATCATTGAAAAGAAAATTGGCTCTGTTCTACCTCAAACCACGACACCCTCCTTGTCTCCCCTGAACCTCTCTAGTTTATTACCTATCTCTCTTGTCCAGGACCACAAACAGGAAATAGTGCCTGGATAAGGCCTGATGGGTGTTCAGCAGAGGGGATCATACTTGTGCTCTCTGACTAGGGGAGAAAGATAGGAGAAAACCTGTAAGACTGAACCAGGTGCTGCATTTAACGTTTGGTCAGCCATGAGGTGGTCAGGCGGTTGGACTAGATGACTATTGTAGGTCCCTTCCCACTGGTTCGGTTCGGTTCTGTTTGTTCTATTCTATTCTATTCTATTCTATTCTATTCTATTCTATTCTATTCTATTCTATTCTATTCTATTCTATTCTATTCTATTCTATTCTATTCTATTCCAATTTTCTATATATACCGTTGGGAGGAAGGAAGAACCAAAATGTCCCTGTTTAGGCTAAACCTACTCTTTTCTTATACGTAATGGCAACTACAAAATTGTGGGCGTATTTCTCAAAAAAAACCAAAAAAAAATCTTCAATATGATGCTGCTCAATATTGTATAATGTGCAAACAATGCAAATATTGTATCATTCTGTTTAGGAAATTTTGCAGAATAGTTCATATTATTTGGTGTTCCTAGAAGTTTTCCAGTATTTTCTGCCTTCGTTGGGCGTCAAATTCTTTCTGGAATATCTATACAATGGTGCGGTATTTTCACACTTAAGTTTTGAAGTCTCATTTAAACCCTGCATGGAAATAGAGCGTAAGGATAATATAATTTTCTAGAATACACATTGTTGACAAATATATTTATTACCAAAAAAATTAGTGTTAGGCCTTGGCCCTCTCTAGTCCTTTTAAAGAGCTCTGTTGCATCAGCTAAAGAAAGGAAACTCTAGCTCTATGTATTGCTGAGTGAGAACGAGCCATAAGAGAGTGACATCGTATGTATGGGTAAGTTAGTATCCTATTTTCTAGTCTAGGGAAAATTTCCTGAAGTAGTTGTACTAACAGTTTTCTTATGGTTTGTTGGAAGGCTTGTAAATATCTTCCACTGAAATACTAATGGTCTAACAGCATGCAAAATAAAAATATTAATATTCCTTTTTAAAAATTCCCTTTTGACTCTTTAATCTAGAATTTGCAAACATACTTCCTTCACTGTAATTTTTGTTCATGATCCTGTATCCCTGACCTAAAACTATAAATGGAAGATAATTTTATGGCTGTTGTTCAAGCATTTTTATTAGTTTACTACTGGTGTGACTGTGTTCATTAAATAATGTCCAGGTACATCCTACAGGAAACCTGGGAAGAAATTATGGTGATGAGAATGTTCAGGACCTGTTTGACAAAGAACATAGGAATGACTGAAAAATATGTGGTATAACTCCCACAGGTTTTATAAAAAAATATTCTCTTCAGATCAATTTGTTAAAGATTGTTGATCTCAAATCAGGAGTATTATATGGATATCAAAATAAAATGTGGTGGTGTTGAATCCTTCTAAACAGTTTATAAGTTACTCATGATCAAAAGAGTGTTTTTTTCTGGATTATGTATGAGGTCTGCATTCAGACACAGAAAACTTCCTTCTTAAGTACTAAATATAAACAAAGTTTTATAATTTTCAGATTAGAATCAGAAATTAAATATAAAAAACTCAATCCTATTTATATACATATGTGTATATATGTCTTTCCCTTGTTCTTACTCATGCCTTTTCTTTCTGCTATTCCTTTCCCTCCCATCATGCTATTTTTTAACTCTTCTTGCTTCTCCATCCCATTTTTGCTTCTTTCCTTTTAGATGTCTTACTTGCATGTAATTTTTTTTTTTTAATATTTGAAGGCTTGTTTCAGTCTGAACCAGAAGCCCCTTGTATCTATGTCCAACTCTCACTCAGACACATGCAGCACCTTTTCCCATCACTACCTATCAGTCACCGTGCTGCCTCTTCCCCATCCAGCTGCTCAGCAAAATTTATCATAGAATTCTTTCTTTACCTATTCAAACCCTTGGCAGGGAAAATTGCTGGAGTCTGGTAACCTGTAAGTTATCACATTCCTCTTGCTCAATACGAGGTAATTGCAGACATAAAATATAGCAATCTAAGACAATGATGCGGGAGGAGATGATGACGCGGAGCAGGGGAGCAAGGAAGAGGAAAAGCACAGCAGAATCACAGGGCAACCCTATCCTTAGCGTTTTGGCCTAAGAATGCTGTATGAAGAGTTGGACTGACTGCAGAGCCCTCTGGATCAGGTCCCTAGTTTTTCAAACTGGAATGTTACTTCTACACAATGGACACATCTTGCTACGTAGTTCTGGTATAATTCTCAGTTTTACTTTGTTTTACTGTGCACCCTGAGGAAATCAGTATCCTCATCAGTAAGATGGGAATAATAATACTTATCCACCTTTGACAAGTGCATCATGATCTAAGGATCAAAGTGCTATGTACAACTAAGTATTTTTATTATTACTACTTTGATGTGTAAATCACAGACACAATTGGCTGTAACTGTCTTTGAAGTTGTTCTGAAAAATCATATCATATTCCACTTCAGCAGTGATTTAATTTGTGGATTAGTGACATGACAGACCATAAGAGGCTATTTGGAAGTCTTCCAATTGGTTTTCTCATTGTGGCTGCTGTGAACATGCACTTAGTGTTCAGTAGGCAGAAAATGTCCTCAAATTATTATTACTGATTGCATCATTTTCTCAGTGAAAGAATTTGCATGATTATAAATCTTCTTTTTGTTAATATGATTAATTTTATGATCTGGCTTAATTACCATAAACTATATTTACAGAAACAAAGTTGTTAGTCATGCAACCTAACTACTCCTACCTTCAGTCTCGTTTAGTAAGATTACAGCTCCCCTTGGAATTAGGTAGTTCCAAGGCCAGCAGACTATTGAGGCCTACCTTTCATCAGAAAATCCAGCCAGTAGTCCATCATCCAGTGGACTGAATTTAACTGGTTGGACAGTCCTACATCATCTTTCAAGAGGCAAATTCAAAAAGAGACATGATCTCTGTCTTGCCATTCCGGTACAACACCTTTCCCTGCATGCAGTTGCTTCACAGCACTGTATAAATGGCTTAAAATGTTGTGTTAACCAAAATATTCTTTTATTCATTAATCAATAAATTACGTTTCATCCTTCCATATTGTGAATCTGATGCTGTGATTGAAAAAAAAGTTTTCCAAAAAAGCCTCACTTTTATGGAGTAGTACTTACATAAACTATTCACAAGACCAAATGACAAATCAAAGCAGAACTGATGTTACAACCTAGTTTGATAAAGAAAGACTTTGAGATTACAGTACTTCAGGGCTACTAAATAATTGCACAGGAAGTTTTAGGATGTTTAGACACTTTGCAAATCAAAGTATTTTTTATACAGGATGAACCATGCTAGGTCATAGAACCAGTTAGTCCAGGGGACAGCCAGAGTTATTTTCAATAAGCATGAAGAATTAGACTCTGCTTTTTCAAAATGCTTGTTCCTCAGTTACTTAAAATACAAAGATGGCAACAGCCATTCTTTTAATGAGTGCTATGAAATACAATATTTTGGACTGTTATATTTTCTTTAAAACTATCCAATTATTGTAATACTATTACAAAAATAAATTCTAGTGCGTAAGAAACTATTTAAACCATTGCTAAGTCAAATAATTGAGTTAAATAATAAAATAAGGTTGCCTTTCTTTCTAGATTTTCTTTTGACTTCTTATACAGAAATATGGTTTTATAAAAAGTTATTTCAGACCAAAGGTTAATAATACTCAAAACCTGTTTTCCTTACTATAGCTGCTTTAGTATTGCAAGATTTGTGTCTTGCTGAGCTGCTTAGCCAATTGTCTCCACCAGGGCTTATTTTGCAGTTCCTATCAGACTTAAAGCAGGATAAAGAGGACAGTTTGTGTTATATATACTGGAAAAAAATGAGAGTAAATTTTTGGCAAATAAAGATAATTTTAAATTAAAAGTGAGAGTAATAATTGAGATTTCAATGGAAAAATTGATTTTTTTACTTCAGAAATCTTGATTCTTCAGTAGTGATTCTGCATCAACATTTTATTTGCCTAAAATTAAAAAAAAAATCCACCAGTTCTTAAAATGAACACTGCATTTCTTATTCATGTTGATACCTCTGGTCACCTTTCTGCTGGAAATGATTTTTTAAAAAAACACAGGAGAGCTATTATCTAAGGAGATAAGAACTGTCATATGAATGATTGAAATAGGCAAGGTAATAAGTTATCAACAGACAGATTTTATACTCATTGTCTGCTACTGAGAAATTAGTGACAAAAAGGACCTTTTAATTATCTAATCTATCATTCTGCCAATGTTTATTCTTAACTTTTCCAATATTTTGAGAACTTTGAGATAATTCAGGTGAATTTTCCATCATAGTGAAAAGCTACGGCTAAACACTCCTGATGTCTTCCACTGCATATTCAATTACTAAATATTAACCTATTATTTGTAATACTACCCTATGCTATTCTAACCTATATTTCTTTTTGATGTTCCATGAGACATTCAAGTACATATGCACATAGGTATTTTTGAATCAAGACAGGTACGAAAATGCTGGAAAGTATCCACAGAATGACAGTTTGATTTTAAAATGTTGAATGATTCCATCTGTGTCTGAGCAGCTACAAGGTCTAAGGGAAGTGGAAGTGCAATGGTTCATCCAGATGGAATGTTGCGTTTTATAATGAGTGACGCAGAATGATCAATGATTTTAGGTTATAGAGAAGGAGGCAAAAGCTATAGTTCTTCAAATACCACTGTAATGGTAAAGGTTTATACTTCAGCCAGGTTGTGACTGTCCAAATGACACAAAAGAAAACAATAGCATTTAATTTGAAAAAAACTGTGTTACTGGGATGTGGATCCACTTGATCCTAGGTAAAGTATACCTGTGAAAACTTTTAAGGTATATGTTCATATTGTGGAAAAGCTGTTTTGGTAAAAGTATATTTTCGTAGGACTCTTGACTAATAGCACCACTGTCAGTAGCTCTCCATGCCTCAGTGACCCCACCAGGGTTGTCATGCATCTGCACTCCCATTTTGCTGGTTGAGGACCAGGAATTCCAAACCTGTGTCTGAAGGCCTGTGCCTAAAATTTTCTGTGATGAATTCTGCTTTGAAGCACCTGCTGGAGAACACCTATCGAAAAAAAAAGCCACCTAATCTCTTTGTAAGATTTGCCTGTAGTCAAACCATGGACTTTCATCTACATGTTATTGAATGACCCTATGTTTCAGGGCACGAGTTAAGAATTTTAAGGTATGATAATCTTTAGTTGCTAACCTCCAAGGAATTTCTTCACAACATGTGAAAGACACTACAAAGGAGCTTATGGTCCAAGAACAACATTTAGTGGGCTCTTAATCTTGCTGTTGATATACATGATACAATCTTAGGAGACATAAGTACTTAAATATCTATTTTTCTTTTCACTCAACAAAAATTTCAACACAGAGAGTCACTTAATATTATTTGAGTAATAGTTTTTCTTAGCACAGCATTTCAGAATTTAATAGCTTTAAATTTCTTTAGAAATTAAGACGAGGGTGGGTTTTTTTCCACCAGTTTAATAATCAGAGTTCCACTCCTGATGAACTTAGACCCTTTTATGCTAGCCTAATATTATGCTTGACATAGAAGGGGTAGAATGTGTTTTTATTCCAACAATATCAGACTATGCTATTTAAATCAAATGTCATTTCCACTGGGCTGATGGCTCTCTAAAATTAAAAAGTCAAATTTAAATTAAAAAAGGTTAATTTGTTGACCTCAACTTTGTTTAATTGTTACTAATGCATTTTATGCTAATTAAGCATGCTTTCTCAATAATTATAGGAGGGAACAGCAAAGCTTTTAAGACTCCTTCTAATCTAGCACCCTGTAGCTATATGTCTCTAATTCTTTCATTTTAATGTACCAATTATATGCATTATACAAATAAATATGTCATAAAGAATCTATCATTTCAGCAGCCCTTGACCTGTGAATGCTTTAAATCATATTAAAAATTTTAAAGCAGTATCATTCTTCAAAAATGTCGGAAGGAAGAACTGACTAAAACATTATCTGCATTTTCTAAAGATGAGACCTTAAAGGCTACAAATCAATTGACCACATAATCACAGAATCATACAATTGTCTAGGTTGGAAGGTACCTTTCAGATCACTGAGTTCAACGATCAACCTAACACTGACAAAACCCACAACTAAACCATGTCGCTAAGCACTACGTCTACGCATCTTTTAAGTGCCTCCAAAGATGACAATTACACCACTTCCCTGGGGAGCCTGTTCCAATTCTTGATAACCCTTTCAGTGTAAAAATTTGTCCTACTATCTAATCTAAACCTCCCCTGGCATGACTTGAGGTCATTTCCTCTTGTCCTATCGCCTGCTACTTGGGAGAATAGACTGACCCCCCACCTCACTGCAATCTCCTCTCAGGTAGCTGTAGAGAGCGATAAGGTCTCCCCTCAGCCTCCCTTTCTCCGCACTAAACCACCCCAGTTCCCTCAGCCACTTGTCATAGACTTGTTCTCCAGACCCCTCACCAGCTTTGTTGCCCTTCTCTGGACATGCTCCAGCACGTCAATGTCTTTCTTGTAGTGAGGGGCTCAAAACTGGACACAGTACTCAAGGTGGGTCCTCACCAGTGCTGAGCACAGGGGGATGATCACTTCCCTGGTCCTACTCACCACACTATTCCTGATACAGGCCAGGATGCTGTTGGCTTTCTTGGCCACCTGGGCACACTGCTGGCTCATATTCAGCTGGCAGTCCACCAACACCCCAGACCGGTGTTTTCCATTGGGCAGCTCTCCAGCCAGTCTTCCCCAAGCCTGTGGCGCTGCATGGGGTTGTTGTGACCCAAGTGCAGGACACAGCACTTGTCCTCATTAAATCTCATACCGTTGGCCTCAGCCCATCAATCCAGCCCATCCAGATCCCTCTATAGAGCCTTCTGACCCTCAAGCAGGTTGACACTCCCACTTAACTTGGTCTCATCTGCAAACTTACTGAGGGTGCACTCAATCCCCTCGTCCAGATCATTGATAAAGATATTAAGGAGAACTGGCCCCAACACCGAGCTCTGGTGAACGCCACTTGTGACTGGACACAAACTGGATTTAACTCTGTTCACCACCAGCCAGTTTTAAACCCAGCAAAGAGTACTCCCGTCCAAGCCATGGGCAGCCACTTTCTCCAGGAGAATGCTGGGGCAAATCGTGTCAAAGGCTTTATTAAGTCCAAGTAAACAACATCCACAGCCTTTCCCTCATCCACCAAGCAGGTCACTTTGTCATAGAAGGAGATCAGGTTTGTCAAGCAGGACCTGTCTTTCAGAACCCATGCAGACTGGGCCTGATCACCTGGTTGTCCTTCATGTGCCTCATAATGTCACTCAGGATGATCTGTTCCATGACCTTTACAGGCACTGAGGTCAGGCTGACAGGCCTGTAGTTCCTGCGATCCTCCTTCCAGCCCTTCTTGTGGATGGGCGTCACATTTGCTAGACACCAGTCAACTGGGACCTCCCCGGTTTGCCAGGACTGCTGATAAATGATGGAAAGCAGCTCGGTGAGCACTCCTGCTGGCTCCCTCAGTACCCTTGGGTGGATTCCATCTGGCCCCATAGACTTGTGTAGCAGGTCCCTCACCATCTCCCTTTGGATTACAGGGACTTTGTTCTGCTCCCCGCCCCTATCTACTAGCTCAGGAGTCTGGGTACTCCAGGAACAACCAATTCTACTACTAGAGACTGAGACAAAGAGGGCATTAAGTACCTCAGCCTTCTCCTCAGCCTTTGTCACCATGTTACCACCTTCATCTAATAAAGGATGGAGATTCTCCTTAGTCCTTCTTTTATTACTAATGTATTTCTAGAAACTTTTTTTATTGTTCTTAACATCCAAAGCCAGGTTAAGTTCTAGCTGGGCTTTGGCCCTTCTAATGTATAATAGTAAATATAATATCTAGGAGGTACAGACTTACTGTACTAAAGACATATATTTTAGTCCTTACACATGATTTGCTATTTCTCACTTTCAGTACTTCACTTTTAAACTTCTATGGTGGTCTTAAAATTTAGATCTTCTCAATTATACAGCAGTTCTCCTCCTATTTTGCAACTGCCTCTCAGTTCTCTGAATAATCAGCACAGACCCAGCCTATTAAAGTGATAGAAATGACTGTATTAGATATTTTTCTATGGGCTTGCAGTTTGGTAAGAAAGCTTGACATCATAAAGTCGCAGTACAGTGTATTTTATAATAGAATAACTGGGTAATTACCTACATCTTTTTGAGACAGTGTGACTGATTGATTGAGACAGTATTAGTATGTAAAGGCAGTTTTTCACTGACTTCATTTGGACCAGAATTTAACTCTCTGCGTATCACATAGTATAACTTTCTAGTACCAATATAATCTCTGAACATAGAGTTAGAGATAGGTAGCAGCAGCTCAAAACCTCCAGCACACCAAAGACTCTAGTGATTTTTTCCAAAGTAGACGCTCTCAATATTACTTGTGTGCTGTTTTTATGGAAAGTCTCATACTTTAACTAAAAGAAAAAAAGTCATTTCTATAGTGGCAGTTCTAAATGCAGAAAAAGACAGTGAAAACTGCAGATTTATTTGTTTCTTTTTATGTTTTTCTTCTGGGTTATTTTAATATTTAAAAAAAAAAAGATTTGAGGAATTGTGAGGAAAAATCTTATCAATAGTTTTAATGCTTTCCAGTGTTACATTAAACAAAAAGCTGTTGTCATCTTGGAAATGTTAATTTTAGAAAAATGTTGTAAGATCAAATAAGTATGAAATTTTCATTTCTATATTTTTCTACAGTATCAGCTGGAGTACATAAAGAGATATCATGACATAATGCATTGAAATTTGAAACTATGATAAAACATAAATTGAAATAAATACTCATCGGAAATAAAACTAATTTTTTTCTGGTTTGTCTGATGTTTTTTGACCAAGACAATCCTTTAAGTTGGTTTGATTTAAAGTGAAGATGACTTCTGAAATTCCAGAAGAAAGAGATGAAAATTAATTCAAGTCTATCTGTATTATCATATATGTGTCATTTTTCCCAAACATCAACTCTGAAAATCAGTTGAGAGAAATTATATGCAAACATAATCATATATCTGTTTCTCCCTTTATAAAGCCCATAAGCAAATGAAAGTTACCCTTTTTCGAAAGCAAGACCTCCTCCCTAATAAGACTAGAAAAAAGACCAACTCTAATGTATGTTATACATAAACTGTAACACAATAGGACTATCAAATTTTTGTCAGGCAATTAAATTTTATGCCAAGCTAATTCAATTTTGCTGCTGTTTTATTAAGTCCTATGAAACAAAAAACCTTAAATCTGTTTTCTTCAGTAAATCACAAGTTTCACAAAGCATTTCCTAACTCAGACTCCTTGTTCTGCGATTTTGATATATTAAATATCCAGCAAAGAATTTCCAGGGTCATAAATCTAGAGTGATAAAATTAATCCTATTGCTGAAGAGAAATAAATATTTTATTGCAGTTTTATGAGCTTTTGTTCCCTTTTCACTCGCAAGTAGGTGTTGTTTAGTGGTACAAAGACATTTTGCTGCTGAAAAATGTATTAGAAACAGCACAGCAGTAATAGAATTCATATCTACAAAGCTGTTCACTTCTCAGAATGGAGGTTCAAGAATATCCTAAGGAAAACTTAAAAGACAATATTGTCAATAACAGTGCTACACTGATTATTCTTCTTACATTTTAGACTCTCAGAATTATTTTACTATTATTAGTAATTTTACAATAGAAGTTTTCTGAAATTGCACCTGAACAATATCTATACAATCAAATTTACTAAATGCATATGAACATGCAACCTCAGAAATCAGAAATGCTAATCTAATTAATCATTCATTTTCTTTCCATGTTTTCTTTCTTAGGAATGTAAGGAATTGATAACATTAAAGGTGTTACCTTGGTCTGAGGTGCTAAGCATTTACAGTGATGATTCAGGTTATTCAAGCCTGGCACAGCATACACTGCATTTTGAATCTATGTTATCTGAAATATAATGATTGTGGGTGAGGGTCCCACGTGCCCTGAATATTGTTTGTCACAAATAAGAAATGGTTTGGAGAGAGAGGAATGTAAAGGTAGGAATTTTTGTTGGAGTAGAGACAATTGGGAAGGGATGGCAGGGTCTGGTCCTATATATTGCACAGAAAGAATTGCTTTCATCAAAATACTGTTGCAAATAAGCAAAGTGGCAAAGTTCTTGTGCTGTGATTGCATCTTGTACAGCCATTCACAAATATCTAGAATGAGTCTAAATGCTCCATTCTAGTTTGGTAAAGGTTTACCTGAAGTTTTCCACAGTCTGGCCTCTTGAAGGATCTGCTTGGTAGGGTATTGTGGGATAAAATACTGGAGGGCAGAGGCGTCCAAGAAGCTGATTAGTATTCAAAGATCACTTCCGCCAAGCTCAAGAGTGATGTATCTCAACAAAGTCAGGTTAAAAATCCATAAGGTCTGCATGGATCAACAAGGAGCTCTTGGACAAACTCAAACAGAAAAAGGAGGCCTACAGAAGGTGGAAGCGAGGACAGGTAGCCTAGGAGGAATACAGAGAAACTGTCCGAGCAGCCAGGGATCACGTTAGGCAAGCTAAAGCCCTGATAGAGTTAAATCTGGCCAGGGACATCAAGGACAACAACAAAATCTTCTATGTCAGCAAAAAAAAAAAGACTAGGGAAAATGTGGGCCCTCACCAGAAGGAAACAGGAGAGCTGGTCACCTGGGATATGGAGAAGGCTGAGGTACACAATGACTTTTTTGCCTCAGTCTTGACCAGCAAGGGCTTTAGCCACACTGCCCAAGTTGCAGAAGGCAAAGACAGGGACTAGGAGAATGACGAACTACACACTGTAGGTGAAGATCAAGTGCGAGTCCATCAAAGGAACCTGAAAGTACACAAGTCCATGGGACCTGATAAAATCCATCTATAGGTTTTGAGGGAAATGGTGGATGAAGTTGCTAAGCCACTTTCCATTATATTTGAAAAGTTTTGGCAGGCTGGTGAAGTTCCCACCAACTGGAAAAGGGGAAACATAACCCTCATTTTCAAAAAGGGAAAAAAGGAAGGGCCAGGGAACTACAGGCTGGTCAGTCTCACCTCTGTGCCTGGCAAGATCATAGAGCAGATCTTCCTGGAAACTGCTAAGACACATGGAAAATAAGGAGGTGATTGGTGACAGCCAACATGGCTTCACCAAGGGCAAGTCATGCCTGACAAATTTGGTGACCTTCTATGACGAGGTTAGAGCATCATTGGGTAAGGGGAGAGCAACTGAGGTCAGCTACCTGGACTTGTGCAAAGTGTTTGACACTGTCCTGCATGACATCTTTGTCTCTAAATTGGAGAGACATGGATTTGATGGATGGGACACTGGGTGGATAAGGAACTGGCTGGATGGTCTCACTCAAAGTTGAGTTGTGGTCAACAGCTCCATGTCTAAAGGGAAACCAGTGATGAGCGGCATTCCTCAGGGGTCAGTATTGAGACCAGTGCTGTTTAACATCTTTGTCAGCAACATGGACAGTGGGATTGAGTGCACCCTCAGCAAGTTTGCCAACGACACCTGGCTGTGTGGTGCGGTCAAAACGCTGGAGCAGAAGGAAGCCATCCAGAGGCACCTGGACAGGCTTGAGAGGTGGACCCATGCAAACCTCTCGAAGCTCAACAAGGCCAATGCAAGAGCATGCACCTGGGTTAGGGCAATCCGAAGCACAAGGACAGGCTGGGTGGATAATGGCTTGAAAGCAGCCCTAAGGAGAAGGACTTGGGAGTGTTGGTGGATGAGAAGCTCAACATGACGTGGCAATGTGCGCTCACAGCCCAAGAAAGCCAACCACATCCTGGGCTGCATCAAAAGAAGAGTGGCCAGCAGGTTGAGGGAGGTGATTCTATCCCTCTACTCATCTCTGGTGAGACCCCACCTGGAGAACTGCGTCCAGCTATGGAGTCCTCAGCACAAGACGAATGTGGACCTGTTGGAGTAGGTCCAGAGGAGAGACACAAAGATGATCAGAGGGCTGGAATAGCTCTTCTGTGAAGACAGGCTGAGAGAGTTGTCATTGTTCAGCCTGGAGAAGAGAAGGCTCCGGGGAGACCTTATAGTGGTCTTTCAGTGTCTGAAGACAGCCTACAAGAAAGTTGGAGGGGGACTTTTTACAAGGGCATGTAGTGATTGAACAAGGGTGATGGCTTCAAACTGGAAGAGGGGAGATTTAGATTAGATATTAAGAAGAAATTCTTTACTGTGAGGGTGGTGACGCACCAGAACAGGTTGCCCAGAGAAGCTATCCCTAGATTTGCCCATCCTTAGAATTGTTCAAGACCAGGCGGAATAGGGCTTCGAGTAAGGAAGAGTGTCACTGTCCATGGCAAGGGGGTTGCAACTAGATGACCTTTAAGGTCTCTTCCAACCTGAACCATTCTATGATTGTATCATTCTATTGTCTGCAAGGCCCTTGCAAAGTTACTTAATCCAGCAGTTTTGTGTATTGTTTAAAAATTGCTGCAGATCAACAAATGAAAATGCTATTGTGGCTAAATCTGAAGAAGACGTGACCCATAATGTCTTGACAACATATTGTAACAAGAAAAATGCATCTCTCTTCAAAGATGCGCTGTAGAGCATCAGATAGGTAGGTACAAAGCACTCACAGTTTGCTTTTTCCCTTGTTTATGAGCTACTAAGTTAATTTGCTAAGTTTTTCTGTAAAGTCCTGATACTTTTTAATCAGCACTGCTGATGTTCGAATTTGGAATATATGACAATTTTCATTTTGTCATAGTTACCAAATGGAATGGCAGATTATTAATTCAGACTTGCAAGTGGCAAAACTTTAGTCCAGAAAGACTGTATAAGTGCAGGTAGAAGCTTAAAACAGGTATTAAATATACAGAAAATCAACAGAAGTTTCCAAAATTATCTAAGTTTTGAGAGAGATGGAAAAGTTTAGGAAGAAAAATGTTATCAGGATAGACTATGATTCAATATTTAGGCTAAATACACATGGACCTTAATTCAAATGTATTCTGTGTCCCACTGGAATAAAGAGGGGGAACACATGTAAAATGTTCCCTTTAGCTGATCGTACTTCACGATTTATGTGTTCTCCACTGTCAAATTTTATGTTAAATCCATATGAGATACCTGACTCTGCTTTTCTACTTTTAGGGTTTATCAGGAAAAGAAGCTGAAGAAGACGACGTGCATAGAGCAGAATAATATTGCAGGCCACGAGTACTGAGGAAAATACTCTTGATTTCTGAAGGACAGAGGAGCAATATGCAAAAAGGATCAAGTTTACCAGTTAACAGGTTTTTTTAATATTAAATATTTAAATGTACTTTAATAAAAGATTGTTACCAATCACCGACCAGATATGCAGCCTAGGGCTAGACTAGATCTTCCCTTTCATTCCTGTAATGATGAATATATAGCCATTTTATGAAACATGAAAAATAAAAAAATGCTAGAGTGCCATCATGGATAAATAGGCTTAGCACAGCACAAGTCTGACAAGAGGATAAACTGGGGAGAAGCTTCAGCCAGCCTATTTGCTGGAGGTGGAGGAGTCTTATTTGCAGGATGGAACTGACCATTGCAAGCTGAGTTCTGTAGGCACTCAACAGTTCAAAAGCAGTTTAGGAAGTACCAGTGGCCTATTTTGTTTCACTCCAACATGCAAAGCTGCTATAGAGCAATGGTGAGCTCTATGAGTTAATGTTGGTAATAATTTACTGATCACACACCAGCACTTGAATAACCAACCATAAACACTTTTATTCCTGCATAGATTTGGACTATGCTGATGTCTTAGTTCCAGTGGGGATAGGGTTAATTCTCCCCAGGTTCCAGCAGGGACACAGGTATTCCATCCTGTGGGAGCCATGCCCAGTCTGAGCTGCTGCTGGGGGAGAGGGGAAGAAGTCACTGCTTGGAGCGGACTGGGGCATCCTGGTTGGTGAGCGGCGGTTCTGTAATTGCGTTTGTACATTCCTCTGTCCGTGTTATTGTTGTTGTTTTCCTGTTCCCTTTGCTGTTCTGTTAAACTGCCTTTGTCTCAGCACATGAGTTTTGCCTTTTCTTCCAATTCTTTCCTGTATTGGGAAAGCTTGAGAGAGTGGCACGTGGTTCTTTGTTGCCATCTGAGGCCAAACCACAACACCCGACTGTACTACCTTTGTCAAGAAATGTGTTTGCTGCACATTTGTCACTGCTCAATTCTGTGTAACAGTGCAGATTATTGTCTTTGAAATCTCATTAGTAGAAGTAGACAAATTTAGCAAACTACTCCAATAATATTTCTTTTTCTGGTAGTCCCAAATGTGTTTTTACCCCCACTCCGAGCTACTATTATGTTTTTGCATTCGTTTCTTAGGGCTGAAATCTCTGTTGTGCTATGTATTGCCTATTGAATACCTGCAGCAACTGTCCTTTCAATGCACGGCTTGCAGCCTGCCCCTTTTTGGGCTAAATGTGGAGGTCTTTTAATTTTTATCTTTTCCCACTCTGGTGATAGGGAAGTTCTTAAACAGAAAAGAATCAGGCATTTCTAAAACAGAATGGTACTGACTTGGTAAGCAATCATTTCTGATAGAAGATAACATAGAAAATGGAAACTGGCACAAGGAAAAAATATATTATGGAAAGCAATGAGGAAACTGTGGCATGTTTTTAATGGTGTGAAATGAAAAGGATTATAGAATAATTACGTTCCTGGTTTATGGCACACAAAATCACACCAATCACTGCTTCTCCTTGTTCTTTTAAGCCTGGAGAATAGAATTTTGTTTATAATTTATGAAAAACAATGGATGGTGCTTTTGCTCAGTAAACTTAACATCTTTCCCTAATGCCTGTGAAATATTTAATAGCTTAGAAAGTGTGACGGAGCTAGTTATGTATTAATATTATTTAACAGATCAGGGTGTCACTATCAGTTCTTATAGGTCTACTTCATCATTTCTAGCCTGCAGCTCCTTTAGCAATGAGAATACTCAGACAAACAAAAGATTTCCTGCATTGTTTATCTGATTATGTCAAATTAGACCATCACCTGCGGTCGTCCTCAGCAAACGAGTGGGTTAGCTTGACACTTTAACTTGGTTATTCAGTGACACACTTTTAAAAAAAATCTAGGCAAGTTAATAAAAATAGCTTTTCCAAGTGTTTGGGTATTTCTATTTTTATTCCTTAACAATAAAACCATCCATTTCTACACTTTTGTTCAAAAGCAAAAAAGGACACTTGTGTCTCAAACTCTCAGCCCCTGTTAGTCCATGTCCCAGACAGCACCAAGTACAGTAAGGCAGCTCAGGTTCTCAGCTGTCAAATCAGACAAAGTCCTTCTCTGACTACCATGCATGAACTCAGGAATTAATAATTCCTAGAAATAATTCTTGAAATCTCTCCAGGATGCGTTTATTCTGGCTTTTTAAGGGAGGAGGCAAGTTGTAATTTTTTTGTAATCTTTTCACCGCTTTATTCAACTAGAAACTCACAAATCCAGCTGGATGTATACAAACGAGCAAAAGCATCGAGGTGGAAGAGGGCATATATACCTTGAAATACCTTTTTTTTTAATTATTTGCTATTTTGTTCCCATGAAACTCATTGTGAAGGCTTTCCAAGGGAAACAGAAACACCATTGGTGGTAAGCACAGAGAGGAAGAGTTAAAATACTCATATAGACTTCTTCCCTTTTACTTCCCCTGTGCCCCTGGCTACTCCCATCATAAAACATAGTACAGGTTTTTTGATTATTAAAGAAGGATTTTTTGGTGATGTGAAGGGATATTGTTCTGCTGAAGAAGCATTACAGCATTATAAAATCTGAAGGTTCTCAAAATGCATTTGGACTCTGAAGTGCGTTCAGACACCACTACTGAAGTGGTAAAGCTGACCATTCTGTTAGTTTCTTCCGCTCTGTGGACTGTATTGCACCTCATCAAACATTAAAGATGAGCATTACCCTTCCAGGATATCAGCAGATGCAGAGAAAATCATTGTTATAAAAACCAGAGCTCCATCTCGTGTGTCTTTTCCATTAATTATTTTATATAATAAAATCTTCAAAGTACTTTTTTTTTTTTACTGATCGAACTTAGGTAATCAATGGCAACAACTAAGAATCTCATCTCTGTGTGAATGCATGATCCCCAGCACACATAAACTGCTGGCTATTGGCATGGTACCCAGCAGAAAAAGGTTATGAAAGTTTATGGCAACAAATCCTGTCATAAAAAAGTCACTATGGTTTTTATTTGAAACAATATTGCCACAAAATCACATTTCAGCCCTTTAAAAAACCTCTTTACAAGATTTAATGTGTCCAGTGCAAGTTCCACAGCGAAGTCTGTAATAAACTGCAAAATTTTAGTTGCTGAGCTGAATTTGACCTCTACATTCAACAATAATGGATTAAATGGTACCAAAGAACAATTTTTTCATTAGGGAGATCAAGGACTATGGCATCCTTGTTAAAAGAATCGGCTTACTTTTATACTTACATGAAATTTATAATAGAGATTCAAATAAATCCATTTGAATGAGGACTTTTCTTTCAATATACTTTTGCCAAGTTCTACCTATTCACTGAAACTTCTTTTAATAAGCAGAAGCTAGGAAGTAATGTGTCATCAGAAATAGAATGAGTTAGGATTCTGTGATTTTTTTTTTTCTTCAGATACTCTTTTAGACATTTTGTTGAGTGGAGTATCTTGGCCACCCCGCTTTTCTCCTGAGGTAAAATTACACTGACGGACAGAGGGCACTTGAAACACCTCAAAGGTGTTGCACGGAGAAGATGCTGTAAAAACAGAGGTCATTCCCAACACCTTCCGTAATTCCTATTCCCAGAATTCTGTTTTTGATAATTTGAATTTATTTTTTTCCTTTAATTTTGAATTAGCTTGGAATGAAATGTGATTTTTTTTTATTTACAGAAAAGCATTTTTGGTAACATTTTTTTGCTGTTTGAAATTCAAAACCATTTTCCATGGATTTTGTTGTGAAATAAATTGTAAAAGTTGAACAAAATGATACTTTTTCATTAAAAATGTTTAAAAATGTTTACAAATGTTTGAAGCAAAATAATTTCTGCAACACTGTGACCTTTACTGGCAATGTTCTTTTTCCTGTAAAGTGTCATTACTTAAATTGACATATCTCTTCAGAGATTTCAAATGCACATGAGGAACTGAAGTAAAGATTTAAAACCCATTGTAAAATGCGTACCTGGCCACAACAGTACATGAGATAGTGGCGTTTGCTTCTGCCAAAGTTCAATATGGATGCTACTGTCTTGTTGCAGAGCCATGTCAGGTTTTACAGTGCAGATGCCGCTGGCTGGAGCTAAATTGCCTATCAAATTTAAGCTTCCCTATGACTACCAAAAGGAGTATGACACTGAGTGGGGAAAAAACTGACGTATGGCCTCATGAGAAATGATTGCAATTGGAAAACATATAGGAAGTGAATGAATGGTCTTTGTATGTAAAAGACACTGCCAGACAAACTTGTAATTAAAACGTTCAAGCCATAAGCTCATTAATTTTCAGAATATCTCAGAAGCTGAGTAAGAGCTGTGTCCACAGTGAGAGATGTGACTGAGTATTCCAATTTATGAGAAATTTGCTGTGTAGCTTAAGTGGTGGTCTGTTGATCTTCAGTTTCACATGGGGAACTTTATGGACCAAAAAGCGTAATTTCTTATAAGGATCCAAAGTCTACTTTAGATTTGTCCTTTGACAGTATTTTTCTCAAGGGGAAATGATGAACTTAAACCTCAAGCCCAGGAGTTGTGTCCTGCAGGGGGTGCACTCTGAAGTTTTCAAGCAAGCAGATTGTGCCTGTTATCTGCTGAATGTGTTTACACAGAAGGGGGCTCTTCACAGAGATATTCTGACAAATAAGCTTTCCTTCCAGTCACAGTGGGCTGCTAAAACAGCTATATCTAAAATTTTTCAGGGTTGCATATAGTTCATATCTAAATACACTGAAGTCAATATAAAAACTCCATCAGGAATGTTTTTGGCTAAGGTCTAATTGGGGCACGTGAGCTGTATTCTCTGGTTTTCATCATAGAATCACAGAGTCAGAGAATGGTTTGTGTTGGAAGGCACTTTTAAAGATCATCTTAGTCCAATGCCCCTACCGTGGGCAGGGACATCTTTCACTAGATCAGGTTGCTCAAAGTCCAGTCCAACCTGGCGTTGAACGTTTCCAATGACGAGACATCCACAACTTCGCTGGGCAACCTGTTGCATTGTCTCACCACACGCATCTTAAAACATTTCTGCCTTATGGCCAATCTAAACTTATCCACTTTCAATTTAAAATCGTTGCCCCTTGTCCTGTCTTGACAGGCCCTGGTAACAAATCTGTCTCCATCTTTCTTATAAGCCCTCCCTGTTGAAAGGCCACAATTAGGACACCCCATAACCTTCTTTTCTCTTGGCTGATCAACACCAATTCAACCAATTCAGCCTTTCTTCACAGAAGAGGTATTCCAGCCCCCTAATCATTTTCTCAGCTCTCCTCTGGACCCACTTTACAGGTCCATGTCTTTCCTATGCTGGAGACCCCAGTGTACCCAGTGTAGTATACATTATCTTCTACTCTCAGCAATGTGTACTATTTCATAGTGGTTTTGACAGTGTGCTCTTAGGTTGTTAATTTATTAACAGGTTTCAGAATTATTCTCAGGTTTCAGAACTTGATCCAGAGAATCTTGTGTATTGCAAGTACCTGAGGTTTCTTCAGTACTAGACAAACTCACTAAAGATGTCCACCATGACCTACAAATCTCAGAGAGATGTACAGTCCAGTAGGCAGTATCCTCATTCACATATCTGGGAAGGATCTAATTATACATCTTCTTGTGGCTTTTTACTTATTACAACTAATTTTTATACTAAGTTAATTTTAAAACATCTATGTTTTAAAATTGTGGTTGTGCAGCAGTTTGGTAAGCCGCAGTCATTGCTCCAGCAACTGTGGAAACCCACTGCACATGCTCTAGCACAAGATTACATGACTAGAAACCACAGACACCCACTTTGTTGTCAGAGCTACTTTCTGCTCTTTTTGGACATCAGAATTAGATTGGACAGAGTCCCATTAAAACACACAAGTAACGATTAATTTTGACCATGTCTAAAAATCTTCTTTCGTACACTGAGACATTTGTGATTCTGTGAAAATGTTTTGTTGCACTAAACCAGCAAATACATTTATTTATTTGTTTATTTATTCACTCATTCATTCATTTATTTATTTTTGCTTTGCTTTCTGGAACTGTGAAAAGGATAAACACTTCATAAAACCTCCAGCCACAGAACCAAACATATGGAAGTGGCTTTTTATGGAGATATTGAAACAACAACTGAAAAAATACACAGGGCTTGTTTCTCCTGAGGGTTCAATTATTTTCAGTGCTGGTAGCAAACTTTGATTGATAAATCTAACCTTTCCTTTCCAGGCAATAGTTTGATCACATAGTCATGAGAAAGAGTTAGAGAATGGAAGAATAATATTTGGATTGCAACAGAATAATGAAAATGCAGAGGATGCATTTGACTTTTACAAGGTGAGAAATGATTTCCCATTTTGATTGTGTGGTGGCAAGAATCTCTTCTAAGAGCAGGACTGGGCTTTGTATGATGTTCTTAAATTATTTTTCAAAACTTGTAAGATTTCTCCAGCTTTCCAACTAGAAATTCGTAATACATTTAAAATGCAATTCAAGCTATAGTGGCAACATACACTTTTCAGCAGCACAAATGACTGAGGTAGTGGTGTGGTGACCACACATCATACGTGAAATATGAACTAAGAAAGAAAAATCCCCAGTCCACAGGGAAAACTGGACAGCCTTACTATCCAAAACAGATTTATGTTTTTTTCTAACTGGCTTACACAAATAAACTCATCAAGGATGTCTATTGTGACCCAATTTGACACCTTTATGCATCTTTTTAATTATGCATTTACACCATTGTGTTTTTACTCTTCCCTTCTAAAATACTCCTAAGCAGCCTGAAATCCTTCATCATTATTTTCATCAAATCTTCTCCTCCCTTTTCATGTAGAAAGAGAGGCTATCAGTCAAACAAAATGAAGATAGACCATTTAGTTTTATTTTATCATCATAAATTTGTTTCCATAAGATCCCTATTCCCTACAGACACAGATATGCCTAACCTTGCAAGCAATTCCACTGGAAAACAAGAAAAAAGAGAGAGAGAAAGCAAAATTTAGCTTTAAAATATAAGCTTGATCATCAAGTTTTACTTTGAAAGTAAATCACTTAACAGCGTCTAAAGCTGTGTTGTTTAAATGTTTTCGTTTCCACAAGCAGCCATAGAATATTGCTTTGAAATCCCTGAATATTTTTAGAATCCAGTAAAGTAATGGTTTCATTGCCTTTCATTAACACTGTTCCTTTCCGATTCATAAAATATTTTTTTGAGGTTTCTGAGAGCATTTCATCAGTAATTTTAAAAATAAAAATCTTAAGTGAAAAATTAGCTACACCATCCAACTCAATTCACTCCAATAAGCCAAAATTTGGAGAAAAGGATATTTTGTGTATCAGAGTCATAGTAGTGCAGAAGACAGAGAAAGCATACAGATGCACTAGTAACTGGTCTGAAGAACACACATTGCAATGCAGTTTTTTTAACCTGAACATCGCAGTCAGAGTCGAGCATGGACATGAAAACAGTAGCATTTACCAGCTTCCAGACATGGTGTTTCAGAATTCTTAAATCCAAATTAAAGTTGCCCTTAGCAAAAGTATGCTGTTGCAAATGTAGTCTGTCTGCATATGCTCTCTCTCTGTCCTCACTCAGCTATACAGGACAGATGTAATTTAGTTCTAATGTTTTAGTTAATGAAATCAGTGCTACAGCCTATGAATAACGGCAGCAAAAAGGCTTAATGTTAAATAGTTCTGCGCTTGCATGTAAGCATGGCCAATAGATGAGCCACTACAATTCCACCTACTTTTACAGTTTTTTACTGCCCCTTTTTTTAATATAAAGCTAGTTTTCTGAAGCATGGTGTGCATGCACAAAATTTTAAAATTAAGAAGTCAAGTCATAGATAGAGATTGTAAATCTGTGCAGCTCTGAAAAATTTATTTACACTCACTAAAGTGTCAATACCTAGTACCCAGACTATCACATTTCAGCTGCTTTTTCTTGTTTTACATACTGAAATGAGAAAATACATATTCAGAAATACATTGACGCATACATACACGACATATATTCTGCTGGCATCTCTGTGATATACTGTAAAATCATATAGAAAGTAAATTTTTTCTAGCAACCTTGAGAATCTGTCTTCCATCTTCTAAGCCATCTCGATGGATTTACTAATGTCTCCACCTCCAAAAAAGCTCCAAGTACCTATTTAAAAAAAAAAATAGTAATCATCTTTCCCAATACTTTGGCTCAATCAAATAATTTTTCCCTTCTAATTACATCTTGCTTCTAATTATGACCTTTTGCTCAATTTCAGCAAAAAACATTTCAAGTTGATTATAAGAACTCTTGCTTTGTAATTGATGTGATAACAAAGCTGAGCATTGCAATTGTGGTACCAAAAGCACAGGTGAAAAATTGCAATTTACTTTTGGAAAAGCAAGTCTTATTTCTCCACAGAAATTCTGCGCCAGCAACACCTGAAACATGTAATGACAGGTGAAGCTATGCATGATGAATTCTTCATGGTTTGTTGATTCTTGGATTTTAAACTTATAGAAAAAGACGAAGTGCATTTTCAGAGGGACACCCAAATTTATACCTATGAAGTTCATATGCATATTTTAGCTGCACTTGTCCAGTACTGATCATGGGAAACTATGCAGCTGATGATGCCACCTGCACTTATTTGTAACATTTGTGTGTGATTAAAGCTAAGGGATAGATAATTACTAAGGATATATGAGTAAGAACTGGCATAGAGCATTTTTATGGGGTATTGACTCTCTAGAATTTAAGGTGACTTTCTGTCCATCGGTTAAGCTTAATAATTCCCCAAACTACTCAGAAAGCAAGGGTTATTCATAAAATCATTACTACTTTTTATATACGAAAAAAGCCAAGGTGTAGTTGGCTAACTACTTTATGTCATCAGTCTTTTAAAGTTTCTATTTTATTTCTAAGATTTCAGGGACTTCTGAACAAATGTCCCTACTGATGTGGAATCTACACACTGCTATGTAAGCTTTGTATTCATTGTTATTTTTATTCTCTGTACCCATCAGTTTTCAATCAATAGTTACTGCTATCTGATAAGAACCTATTTTAGTCATCAAATGACAGAAGCTGATATAGATTAATTACTTCCTAGGTTCTGTGAAATTACAAATGAGGGTCTATAGATACTAAAAAAACCTCTAATGCTCTAGATGACAGTCTAGATGACATCCTCCAGGGATCGTCACTCAGCCACTTCCGTGGGCAGCCTGTTCCAATTCTTGATAACCCTTTCAGTGTAAAAATTTGTCCTACTATCTAATCTAAACCTCCCCTAGTTCAACTTGAAGCCATTTCCTCTTGTGCTATTGCCTGTTACTTGGGAGAACAGACTGACCCCCCACCTCACTGCAATCTCCTTTCAGGTAGCTGTAGAGAGCGATAAGGTCTCCCCTCAGCCTCCTTTTCTCTGCACTAAACCACCCCAGTTCCCTCAGCCACTTGTCATAGACTTGTTCTCCAGACCCCTCACCAGCTTTGTTGCCCTTCTCTGGACATGCTCCAGCAACTCAATGTTGTTCTTGTAGCCTAAAACTGGACACAGTACTCAAGGTGGGGCCTCACCAGTGCTGAGCACAGGGGGACGATCACATCCTTAGTCCTGCTCGGGCTATTTCTGATATTGGCCTTCTTGGCCACCTGGGCACACTGCTGGCTCATATTCAGTTGGCATCGACCAACACCCCCAGGTCTTTTTCCATCGGGCAGCTTTTCATCCAGTCTTCCCAAGCCTGTAGCACTGCATGGGGTTGTTGTGACCCAAGCAGTGGTATCCGGGAATGAAGAAAAGGCAGAGGCATTTAATGGTTTTTTTTTGTCTCAGTCTTTAATATTAATGACAGACTGTGGGCTGCCTGCGCCTGTGAGTTGGTGGACCACAACTGTGGGAGAAGTGACCTTCCATTTGTGGACACTGAACTTGTAAGGAGCCAGCTGAATGGTCATACGTCCATGGGACCTGACACAATTAATTCCAGAGTACTGAAGGAGTTAGTGGATGTTACAGCAGGACCCCTCTCAATCATTTACCCCATAACTTAGGAGTCTCGTGAGGGCCCTGCTACCTGGAAGCAAGCCAATGTTATTTCAGTTTACAAGAAGAGCATGAAGGAAGACCCAGGAAACTACAGACCTGTCAGTGTAACCTCAGTGCCTGGAAAAATTATGGAGAAGACCATACTGGATGTTACTGAAAGGCATTTAAAAGACAATGCAATCATCAGGCACAGTCAACGTGGGTTCATCTAGTCCAACTGCCCGATCAACTCAGGACTGACCAAAACTTATGAAGGCCATTGTCTAAATGCCTCTTTTTAAGGCACTGACAGGCATGGGGCATCAGTCTCTTCTCTGGAAAGCCTGTTCCAATGTTTGACCATCCTCTTGGTAAAAAAATATTTGCTAATGTCAAGCCTGAACCTCCCCAGATGCAGCTTTTAGCCATTCCTGTACATCCCATCACTGAATACCAAGGAAAAGAAATCAGCATCTCCCTCTCCACTTCCCCTCCTCGGAAAGCTGTATAGAGCAATGAGGTTGCCCTTCAGCCTCCTTTTCTCCAAAGCAGTCAAACCCAAGTCATTAGCCACTCTTCATATGACAGGCCTTCCAGCCCTTTCACTAGCTTTGTTGCCCTCCTCCAGATGCTTTCAAGGACCTTCACATCCTTCTTAAATTGTGGGGCCCAGAACTGCACACAGTACTTCAGGTGAAGCTGCACCAAGGCTAAATACAGCAGGATAATCACCTCTTTTGACCGGCTGGTTGTGCCACGTTTGATGCATTCCAGGATGCAGCTTGCCCTCTTGGCTGCCAGGGCACACTGCTGACTCACATTGAGCCTACTGTCCACTGATCCCTTTCTGCAGGGCTGCTCTCCCACCACCCCTCTCCTGGTTCATCCTTGTGGCCGGTGTTACTCCATCCCAGCCGTAGAATCTCGTTAAATTTCATGCCATTGGTGATTTCACAATGCTCCATTCTATCTAAGATCCCTCTGCAAGACCTCTGGTCCCTTGAGAGAGTCAACAGCATGTCACAGTTTAGTATCACCAGCAAACTTGCTAACGTTGTATTGGAGAAAGAAGAGACTGAATTTCAGGGAGAATAAGAGAAATTAAATAATTTTACTTAAGCCAAGTAAATAAGAGGAGATACTGAAACTGGCAGAGGAACTTAGAGAGGGAGAATGATCCTGTGAATAAGAAACACGGAGAAGGAGTAAATACAGCTGAAGAAGCCAGACTGACATTGGAGCAGAAATGAGAAGAGAGTTGACAGAGAGGGCTGTATAGGAAGAACGAAGCATGTTTTGTAAAGCAAGAGGAACAAAGAGCAAATGAGATGACTACTGAGTGGAGACTGCACTTTTCAAAAGGGAGCTACAGTGGAATGAGAACTAGACAGTGCCACCCAGGGGAGGGCACTGCCCAGGGCAAGTGTCAAACGGGAGAATAGATCAAAACTAGGTCACCCATGAGAAAACATGCAGAAGAGGTTTAAATGGCTATACAAGCTTCCGAGTCTCAACACTCCAATGCTGTGACAAAATAACCTGAGAAATCCACTAGTAATGTGTAGATTTTATCTAGCAGGTATATAGAGTTGATGATAACCTGCTTTAACCAACATTAATGTGTTCAGTGGCAGAGGTCTGTGCAAGTGAATCCAACATTTTTGATGATAGTCATCAATATGAAGGCACATGAAAGGATTTTGCTTTACAGTATGCTTTTTAAAATTATACACTCATTATACACTGGTGCAAACACCTCAGTGAAAGAGAATATCAACATTGCAATTTTAAGAAAATCATCTGCATTGTTTCAAATTAGTCCTTGTGTGATGGTCTCATCTTTTTTATTTTCCTTCTTTTTTTTTTTTTTTCCACGTAGAAACTTGACTTTAATAAATTCAAAGAGGATATCTGGATAGGGATGAATGAAGTGGGACTGCCTGCTATAAAATTTGTGTCTCATTAATTGAAGATAGAAGTGTGTGGTGAACAAGGTAGATATTCTTTCACACCAAAAGCGAAAGAAATGCTGCTTGATAAAAAGAATAGTCAGCAAAACTTTCCATGTGAAGTTATCCATTAAGTATTCACCATTTTCAAGATATCTGATATGAGACACTTAAATCTGATTATTAGAATTGATTATTACTTTTCTTTTCAATGGAATTCATTGTGTGTCTTGCTGATTATATAAGTTCTGTATAAGAATTTTGTACTCTAAAAAAATTTTGAATTGGTCAAATTATATCTATAAATAATAGCATCTTGCTAGTTATTTTCTCTGGTTATTTTCTTCATCTGGAAGGAGACAGAATTGTGTTGTCACCTTCCAGAGGTGTTTCAAGTTATAAAAACTGTGAAACATCAGCTGTGAGCTATTTGTAACTTCTGATCCCCTCTAACACTTGCTGTTGTCCCTATTTTCATAGAGAAAGATGTCTGCACCCACTGCCAAGAATGAGTCAATAGTTCTTGTTTTCAGTGTACTACTCAAAGGAGAGTTTCCAGCTCTCACTGTGATACGGTAGCAGAGTCCTTCTTAGCAAAAGACTCCCTGTGTTGTCTGGTGCTTTGCTGGCTTTCAGACAAAGCTGAGTTTTGAAAATTATGTCACCTCTGTGCCAAAAGCTCAGTGTCAGTTTGTTTTGACACTTCTGTTGATTAACATAGTGCTGACCACAAACTACTCCATACTGTTTCTTTATGTTCTGTGGTATGGTTACTACTTGATATGTAGTTTTAAAGGATGTTTGCTGTCTCAAAATGAGCTTTACACCCTTCTTTTTCTGAGGTTGGTGTCCTTTAGGTGCCTCCACGTCACTGTTTTTGCTTGGATCATGAGTGAGCTTTGCTAGACCCCTCTCAGTCTGCAATCTGGACTCCCTGTAGATGAAACTAAACCATAAAACATGCATGAGGATTCAAGAACACATAGGGTACTCCAGCCACTAATGGGCATTCTGGTCAAAAGCCAAACGAGAGCTATTTTGAAGTAAAATCTCCAAGCTATGGAGATTGGGCTCTCTACAGATCTGTTCCCACTGGGCTACCCTAATTGCTAATAACAGCATAGCCTTTGGTTTCAGCCTTCTAAAACTATTGTTCATTATCCAGATCTTCTACTAATGGCTTCTACTTTGTGGTCATCCTGAACAGTGGAGAGAAAAAATGCAGCTATTTCATATCAGCATCCATATTAAGCAACTCAAAAATCTGGTTATTCACCTTCACATTTTTCTACCTGTTTCTGATGGTGCTGACTTCAAATAGAATTCTATAGGGCGGAGGAATAATTTGTAAGATAGAACCTGGCAAGAGTTTCAAAAATCTACAAAGCGACGATCAACAGACATTAAGGTTATGTCTATACCAATAAATTAAAATGTACTCAGGACTGTACCTACACAGTGAAGCCAGCTGGCACAGAATAGTTCAAATCTATGCTAATAAATTCTCTGAGCTTCTGTGTAGCTGTATGCAAGGCACCGCGGACGCTCAAACATCTAAACCATGTCCAAGAATCACAGAGAAAGGCATGCCAAGGACCAGTTTACCATTGCAGGTAATTCAGATTATGGGAATGTTCCCAGGCAGCAGTTTATTTGTTAGTAATACCCATACGTTCCTCCACTGCCCTTAGGGTCAACACAGAGTTTATACCTGACACTTCGACCGCAGTCCAGTGTTTTCCTATATACACTAAATATTTACTGCTTACTTCATCTTGTATGACATAAGACAATTCCATGGAGAAGACAGTTACAGGAGTCTCTCCAGTAATTGCAGTCAGCTTGATTTCTCTTTTCCAATTAATTATTTCATGAATAAAAAAGTACCCATGAAGAAATTGTTAATCAAGTATCCAGAGTAATATCTATGTAGGTGGTGTAAATAAGATGTAAGTTTATACACAGAAAAATGAGGAAAAACTAAAATATGAATGGTACCTCATTAAGCAGTAAGAATGAGGGCATAGTTCTATGGGAAATGTAATTGTAGTTATATAATTAAAGAACATATGATACTCACAGGAAACAAAAGAAAAAGGAATGCCATTTCCTACCTGGTAGCAGTTTGTAGTAAATTTAATAACAATAATCTGTGCAGTCCTGCAGATATTTAATAATAATAAAGTACATTTACAGCATATTTCAATATATTTCTGCATACATGATCAGAAATTTTTTTCAGCATCCTAATCAATTACCAAACAAGTAAAAATATTCTTCTATACTATAGAGTCCACGGTCTAAACTTTCAGCAACATGTACTTAAAATGCAAGCTGTGTTCAACACAAAAATGGTCTGATTATCAACATTGAACATACATCAGCTGTCATTGGTTCCAATATTATTTCCAGTCCAAATTTACATTTAGTTTTGTCTGTAAGAGTCATAAATCCTTCAGTAGAGTAATTTAGTCTAACAAATGCTCTAACCATCTAAATTAAATCTGACAGAAATTAGCCCAATTTATCTGGGGATTTATACTCTGCTTCTTATAATAGAAGTAGCCTGGTTTGCTTGATCTCACTAGCAGATGAAGGAAATGGGAGGACAAAAGGCAGTAACATTGTGATAAACTGAGATCTGAAAAGGTGTTTACGAGTGTATCTAACGTTTTATTTCACTGTGAAGTTGTCTGAACTTTGTTACTCTTAACTATTACCTTTACAGACTTTGTCCTGCACAGTACAGCTTAAACCAAATCATGGTTGCTTACTTAAAATTGGGCTAGATATATCTTTTAACTGTCTTCTTTTATCACTGCCTCATCCTCTTTTGCTTTCCTTACTCACAGTTTCACTTGTACAGGCAAACTGGGTTCTTTAAAATGCCTAAAAGGGAAAGTTATCATGTCCTTCTCTATCCAAGGCATTCTGTGAATCAAAAAAATGCCACTTTTACTTTTGTGCTCTTACTGTACTTGTTTGGGATTCCTGAGATCAAAGTTTCAGAATTTTAAAACACATGAGACTGGAAAATATGTAGAGAGAGAATCAAAAAGCTAACAATTTCTGCAAGCTTCTTAATCGAACAATAAAAAGACAATGGCAATTTTAGACACAATTTCTAGGGTGGGAGTAGTGAAGGAGTTAAGTCATCAGCTCATCTGAATGTTCTACCAAACATGATGTAGAACTATAAATCAACATTCCAAGGTGCTCTCTTTGGGCTGATTTGTACCTTTGGAATATGATTGACAGCTGCTTTGATATTCTGTAATGAACTGGAATTTTAAACTAACCTAAACAAGCAGAGAAGGAGAAGATGAAGTGAGCACAATAATACACAGCATTTACTTCCTGCCCTGTGTTTAGAGAGGAGCTTTTGCAACAGAGGTTTGCTTTTCTTTTCAGAGTAATGGCAATGTAGATGTTCATCCCAATTCATCTATAAACTTTATATTGTAGTGAGTAGGAAGTCACTGAAAAGTATTTATCTACTACGTTCACTTGAGAGCAAAATAAACATGTTGACCTTCAATTCTTCCCCCTTTTAGCTTTCTTCTTATCAGAGGATGTCAGCATTTAGCACAAGGACAAATGCCTGCATTTTTGTGAGGAATGTAGACAATGCTGTCATGAAACAAATAACCTCTAGGAGAAAAAAAATGGAAGCCTTTCAAAATGCTTAATGTGTAAAAGAGGCAGTTTCAGTGAACCCATCACTGTATGTCAAATGCCTAAATAAGAGGAAAAAATGGTATTTGGAGAAAGACATTTTCTACTCCCCTGAACTGCAGTATTTTACTGAAGAACTGAATATATGTGTCAATTATAACATTTTAAAATAATCTCTTTATTCTAATGCAATATACATTTTCCTCTTCAGGCTTATTATACCACTTATTTTCTTAATTATTTGTAATGTTTAGCTACAGTATGATACAGAAACTGAAAGGAGAAGCCAGCCACCTTAAAGAAGCATGTGAGCTGAATGCTTGGCATTTTATTTTCCTACAGCATATCTCTGACTGAGAGCTTTATTTTACCTAGGATTCTTTTTTTTCCTCCTTATTCTATTAGAATCAAGGTAACATACCATCTGAAATAGCTCTGAAATGTAATAATTCCAAGAGTAATAAGAAATATAAAGTGTACTGTTCTGATGGGAAAAGGATATTTCCCACTTACATAGTTTGGAAAAGTAATTGCACCATTTTAAAGCTGCAGAAGATTTGATGTTACTGCCATAGCTTTTGTCTGTAAAACTTCGTGTTGATTCTTCCCAGTTTTGTCCTTTTATTGGTCCAAATTTGTGAATATCTGGTGTAACAGTTAAGGAAATCCATGGTGTAAACCCTCAGACAGGAGAAGAAATGTGTCTTTAATCACAAAACTTCCAAAAGAAATATTGAATATCTTGCATCTGTTTCTATGTGTTGCCTTGTTTGCAGAGTAACAGTTATTGCTTTAGCAGCTTTACCACCATATGTGTACAATAAGTAAATGAACATAAAACTGAATGAACACATAAAAGAAGGCTAAACCCACCCAGCTTAACGAATCCATTCTCCCTCCTGCTGTGCGCTGGAACACGAACAGAGCATTGTTCGGATCATAAGGATTAGTAAAATAACAGCCTTGGTGAACAACATGGTCATGTGGATGAAATTATTATTTCTTAAAGTCTGTGTATGATAGCTGGGATACCAGTGATTGTATTTAATTCATTATTCTAATCCAATGACTGTGGAAAGTGTACCACTATTTCTGTTGAACAGATCAGCAATTATACACAAAACAAAGTTAAGATAAATTAATCGCGATCCTTCTTTTTTTCTCCTTGGTTAAAAATGAAATTACTATAATTAAAGTTTTCTTTACAACTTATTTCTTTTTCAATAGCAAAATTGATTGTCTATGAGAAATGAAGAGCATAAAATGTCTTTACCAGTAGAACAGGAAACAAACTGGGAGAGTTGATATCCACACTGGTTATACTTAAGATGTAGAGTATTAAACTTCAAAAGTTATCATGATTGCTCTTCTGTGATCTCATAACACTCAGTGGGTTTCGGACCATTGCATCCATGATGTAAACAGTTTCATTGCTACCCCATTACCCCATTCCTAAGTCTTCTGCTAGTTCAGTGTGAAATAAAACATTGTAGACTTTATATATTCCTACTGTTTTCCACCTTTGGAACTCAGTTAACAACTACTTTTAAGGATTGTCAGACTTAATTAGTCAGACTGTTGAAAACCAGGTAGGTGGATTCCTATACAAAACAATAGTAATTTTCTGTAATTTTCATAGTCTTGCTTTTTAAAAGTCCAAGGTTGTTCTTTCTTCTAATGTGCCTTTTATTGTACACTTTGATATGGATAGTTCACTCTTCCTCATATTTCAGTGTCTGTATCTTCGACCTGTCTCCCAAAAGCATTTCTGGGGGATAAAACAGGTTGCATCAGTCTTACTCTGTGGCATTTATGTGAAAGTTATAGGAAAGAGGTGAAGTTTTTTCCCCCTGTTCCTCCCACCCAGCTTCCAATTTCTTCTGTAATGTTTCCAGGCCATTTTACACAGTGGTCATTGAGAACCTCCCAATAGAAATCCTTTCATTACTATTCCTTTCACATGAAGAAGAAAACTATTACACATTAATGGAGAATGAAATCATCAGTGGAGAAGCTTAACACCCTGTAGTAGATGGAAGTAGCAATAGTAGCCTGTTTGTACTCCTTCAAGTCATAGTATTTGGAAGAGGAAACCTGCCCTACTCCTATGGGGCAAGTTCTGCAAGGGTTATTTGGGAAGATAAGTAGAACCTTCAGGTACATCCTGCACCCTCTCATGTGAAATGACTGTGGCACCAAAGGCAGTCCCAAGGCAAATTATTTTTGTTCCCCCAAGGAGTGATGGCCCTGTGAAGAAGACAGCCACAATACCCTCCTTTTGGCAATGACACATCACTGTGTCACTCTTGATGCCTCTTTTCAATGTTCCCACGTTTCTCTCTTCAGCATGATTTCCTTTCATTTTCTTCCTCATCCACTTAGATGCTATTAAGTAGCTATTGACATAAAGTGCTTGCTTTTGGGCTGTGACCTCAGTTTCTTTGTCATTACCATTACCAGTTACCATTACCGTTATCATTATCATTACCAAACAGGTTGATTGATCAAAATGAACACTTCATCACTCAATTCTAGACATCAGTTTTGACAAAGATGCAATTTCTGTTCAGAAACAGACACCTGCTATATAAGTATTTATGACTCTCATCTGGGATGTGGAACTGTATCTACAATAATCTTGAGACAACATGTCAGAAAACACATTCAGACATGATGTGCTGTTTAATGTATTACTGCTGGTTTCTGGTAGGAGACAAGCATGTTGATTGTAGTTATCCACATTGTTTTCAACGCAGCTTAACTTCCAGCTCTTCACCAATGCCACACAGAAAAAAATTTGTTCAGAAAGGATTTCACTGTCACATAATCATAGAATAGTTTAAGTTGGAAGGGACCTATGGAAAGCATCCTGTCCAACCTTTACTCAAAGCAGAGCTCATTTAGACCAGGTTTCTCAGGACCACGTCCAGTCAAGTCCAAGTATTTCCAAGGTTTGAGATTCCACTTCTGTGGTCAACTTGGTCCAATGTTTGACCACCCTCATGTTGAAAAAATTTCCCTTATTCATGTAATTGAAATTTCCACTGTAGTTATACATTTGTAATATAACTAGAGTGGCAGCTGAAATAAATGGCAGAAGTCAGAGGTATGCAGATCATCTGTGCGCAGGTGGGGACATACTAGGAGACAGGCAATAGGGTAAAGTCAGTTTTTATGACAATGGGACATTCTTTGATGAATATAACCTATTAGAGAGGGATGGAATCCACCTGTCTAGGAGAGGCAAGGAAATCTTTGGCAGCAGGCTGGCCCACTTGGTGAGGTGGGCTTTAAACTGATTGACTTGGGGCGGTGGGGTCCAAAATGGCAATGCTCAAGCCATTGCATTAAACTGGGGAATAAGCCAGTCCAACAAAAGCAGCAACGAATGTTCCTTAGCTAACTCCCAACATAAGAATCAGAAGGCCAGTGACCTCAAGTGTGTGTATGGCTATAGTGGATCTTCTTGCACCCCTTCCAGGGAAACCTGCATGAAATCCCTTTACACCAATGCATGCAGCATGGGGAATAAGCAGGAAGAACTAGAGATCTGTGTGCAGTTGCAGGGCCACAACCTCATTGCAATTACAGAGGCATGGTGGGATGGCTCACATGACTGGAATGCTGTCATGAATGGCTATGTAGTTTTTAGGAAAGACAGGCCAGTAGGGCGAGGTGGTGGAGTTGCTCTCTATGTGAGAGAGCAGCTGGAATGTATTGAGCTCTGCCTAGGGGTAGATGAAGTATGTGTTGAGAGCTTATGGGTAAGAATTAAGGGGCAGGCTAATATGGGTGACACTGTTGTGAGTGTTTACTACAGACCACCAGATCAGGAAGAGGAAGTCAATGAGACTTTCTACAGACAGCTGGAAATAGCCTCACAAGTCCTGGTTCTCATGGGGGACTTCAACTACCCTGACATTTGCTGGTAAGGCAACACAGCTGGATATACACAGCCCAGGAGATTTCTGCTGAGCATTAATGATAACTTTTTGACACAGGTGGTGGAGGAGACAATGAGGACAGATGTGCTGCTGGACCATGTAGTAACCAACAAAGAAGGACTAGTTGAGGATGTGAAGATTGGAGGTAACCTTGGCTGTAGTGACCAGGAGATGGTGGAGTTCAGGATCCTGCATGGAAGAAGTAGGGCAAAATGTAGAATTACAATGCTGAACTTCAGGAGAGGTGACTTTGGCCTCTTCAAAGACCTACTTGGAGGAATCCCATGGGTTAAGGCTCTAGAAGGAAGCGGGGTCCAAAGGAGCTGGTTAATATTCAAACACCACTTCCTCCAAGTTCAAGATCAGTACATCCCTGTGAGTAAGAAATCAAGCAAAAGAGGCAGGAGACCTGCATGGATGAACAAGAAGTTTCCGGAAAAACTCAAATGGAAGAAGGAAGTTTATAGAATGTGGGAAAAGGGACTGGCCACTTGGGAGGAATACAGGAACATTGTCAGAGCATGAAGGGATGCAACAAGGAAGGCTAAGGTCCACTTAGAATAAATCTGGCAAGAGAAGGACAATAAGAAGGGCTTCTTCAAGTACAACAGTAGCAAAAGGAAAACTAGGCAAAATGTGGGCCCACTGCTGAATGAGGTGTGTGCCCTGGAGATGGAGGATTGTCCTGATTTGAGGTAAAACCGAACCAATTTTCTATTCAGTAATTTTAGTTTGCAGCTAAGCCTCTTCTAACTAACTGAATTCTCTGAAATTAACAGCATATTGTGGAGACGCTGTTCGCTCTCAGAGAGATAAGGCCTGATTATTTATAATTATGCCAAGAAATAGTATGCAGAGAGGCTCTTGCTTATACTTGCTTATTGCTATAGCAACCAAGGTCAGATAACTTTGTTATTTGTTAACTTCGAGTTAAACCCTCAGTTAACTTTGAGGGTCAGGATTGGAAGAACGTAGAGGGGTCACACCTGTGACGACCAGCAGACAGGATGGGTGACCCAAATTGACCCATTGACCCAGTATTGCATCCTATCTGCATCATGCTCAGTATAGAAGCTCAAGGATCAAATGGTCAGCTTTTTCTTCAACAGCTGGCGTCCAACTCTGTCTCTTTGTCTGACGTTGATCTTGATCTATGTGTTCCTGAATCCAGAACCAGAATCCAGTTCCGATCCATTGCTGAGTTCAGTCTGGGACTTTCCCAGTGCCTGCAGATGATGTGGTCATCATCCTGGGAGTTTGATACAGTTTTGTATGTATTGTATGTATTTCATTTTATTATTAATCTTTTCATTAAAGTAGTTTCATTTCTTCTAAACTCATAAGTCTCTTTCTCTCTCCCTCATCTCCTTGGAGAGAGAGGTGGGAGAGAGCATCTGTCATTCATTTCAGTGTCCAGTCCATCATGGAGATGGTCATGAAGAACAGGAGAGGTGCCTGAGGACTGGAGGAAAGCCAATGTCACTGCAGTCTTCAAAAAGAGTAAGAAGGAGGACCCAGGAAACTACAGGCCAGTCAGCCTCACCTTCATCCCTGGAAAGCTGATAGAACAGCTTATAGTGGATGTCCTGGTGGACACCAAGTTGACCATGAGTCATCAACGTGCCCTTGTGGCCAAGAAGGCCAATGGTCTGTTGGGGTCCACTAAAAAAACTGTGGCCACCAGGTTGAGGGAGGTCCTCCTCTCTCTCTGTGCCCTGGTGAGACCGCATCTGAAGTACTGTGCCCAGTTCTGGGCTCCCCAGGTCAAGAAAGACAAGAAACTACTGGAGAAAGTCCAAGGGAGGGCTACAAAGATGATCAAAGAAATGGACCACCTCTCTTATGAGGAAAGGCAGATAGACCTGGGTCTGTTTAGCCTGGAGAAGAGAAGACTGAGAGGGGACAACATCAATGCTTATAAATATCTAAAGGGTGGGTGTCAAGAGGATGAGGCCACACTCTTTTCATTGTTGCCCAGCGACAGGACAAGGTGCAATGGCCACAAACTGGAACTCAGGAAATTCTGTCTGAACATGAGGAAAAACTTTTTCACTTTGAGGGTGCCAGAGCACTGGAACAGGCTGCCCAGAGAGGTTGTGGAGTCTCCTTCTCTGGAGACATTCAACGCCCACCAGGATGCGTTCCTGTCCAGCCTGCTTTAGGTAAACCTGCTTTGGCAGGGGGGGTTTGACTAGATGATCTCCGAAGGTCTCTACCAACCCTTACCATTACGTACTTCTGTGAAGATAAATGTGGAGTTACTCTTCCAATGCTTCCTGGTGATACTTTCTAAGCCCAGGATTATGGCTCATGGGTACACTATCTGAATAGAATCATTTACAGACTCAAAAAGGAGTGGGCCCACAAGTGAGCCCACTTCTGTAGAAAAAGGGTAGGTAGCCTAAGCTGATTTACGTTTCAAGTCATATTTAGTTTATATACCAGGAACCAGCACAAACACAAGTAACTGGAAAGATGTGCCTCAGAAGAAGATGACGAGCTTGTGCTTTCAGATGTCTTCTGAAAGGAAACTCTGTAAATTCCAAATGCCTTGTCTGAGTTCTTGACTCAAGAACAAGGATGCTGAAGGACTAGTCTCTCACTTTTCAATTTGATTTCTTCGCAATACAAGGTGAAAACACTTTGAAGTTCTAAAGTCTTAATGAAAAAATACAAGTACTCATTTTCTTCACAGGATTCCATTTTAATATCTTTTTTTCACTATCCCTCTAGTCTTATTGTTTAATTATTTCTTTTTTCTGACATTATTTCTAATATCTGCAAACAAGAACAGCTAATTTATTCCATACTTCTGAGATCTTAATCACATTTTAGTTCAGCTCTTTTGAATCAAGGTTATTCTATATTCTTAAAGCTCTGGAAAACAATCTTCATCCATATCTCAGTATTGACCTGCAACCATTTCAATATTCCTAATCTCTTCTCCAGCACACTGAACAAGTTCATACATACTTTCGCCTTTTGTTCAAAAATTAATTATGGTGAAGCTATCAATCTGAACATTTGCTTAAGCGTTGTGGTTAAATTTGAACTCTCACAGTGTAAAGGTTATATCATTCCACTAAAGTCACAGTGCCTTTGAAACCACTTATATCTAGTGGCTAGTACTCAGCTTTTCTACTGCGTGAGTGAGGCTTGGACATTACTCCCTAATTTATCCAAAGCCTTTAAATTTTACTTATAATGACACTGGCACTTCAGTCAGAAGTTGTTAAATCCATCTTATCGAATATAATCTTGAGGGTTATTTTAGGATTATGTTTGAAAATTAGAATTGAACATTGAATTACAGAATTACCAAGGAAAACAGTAACTGTCAATACCACCATTAAACCTGTAAAATTCAATACTATACAATCAAAGATTGTAGATCAAGGTCAGGATTAAAGCTTTTTTCTTGTTTTAATTTTTGTAAGACAGCACTGAATGTGGCTTAAGAAAGTAAGGCATCAAATTCTCAAAAAAAAGTTTGCTTCCTTGTATTTTTATTTAGAAACAAAGACAGGAATGACAGACTGTCAAATAAAGAATTAGTATCTTAAATTGCGCCGTATCATGTCACTAAGTCAATATATACTTATAGTGGATTATGTGACATGATAACACATTAATCTGAATGCCATTTTGCATCATAGGCCCACACCAGTTAGCTGATTCTGATTCTCTTTAAAGAAGCTCTACTGCTTCTGAAGCTTAAGTAAAACTGTTCTACGAAACTGTAATTTAAAAAAAATACTTTTAAAGATATTTGAAGATTTATCAAGAATTTAGGAAAAGCCTCATCTTCTTTTGTTTATAATTCTGAACAAAGTACAACTTGTAATGTTCTTTTCTATAGTAAAGTGCTGTATTCTTGGAATCATTCAAGCTGGAAAGGACCTCATGAGATCTGCAGTCCAAATGCCTGCTCAAAGAAGTGTTTATGTTTGAATTCAGAAAGGGTTGCTCAGTGCTTTGCCCGGTTGGGTCCTGAAAACTCTAAAAGTACAGAAATGTCAGAGTCTCTCTGGGCAACCCTTTTCATTGCTTAATTAGTCTCATGGGGACAAATCCCATCTCAGTGTTGCCTCTTGTTCTGACTCCAACTTCTTGATCATCACTATGTAGGAGCTGGGAAACTGTTCTTTGGTCTAATCCTCTTCCAGAGTGAACAAGCCTCAGTTCCACAGCCTCTGCTTGCAGGGTAAATCCTCCAGCCACTGACTGCCCTGGTTGCCCTCTGCCAAAATTGTTTCACTTTATCGACATCTTTCCTGTATTAGGTGTCTGCAAACTGGCTGCAGTATTCTGGTGCAGGCTAACAAGCGCTGAGTAGAGGGGGATAATTGACAACCTCAACCTCAGGCCTTCTGTCAGCAAGGCTGACCAGCCTGGACTTCTTTGGATCATTCCTCTGGTATGTTTTAAACTTGAGTGCAATATTCATCTTTCTGTTGGCGTCTGACACATTCCCCAATTTCCATGGCATTTCAAAGATGATAGGCAGCAGCTTTGAAAGGTCATCAGGCAACTCTGTCAGCATCTTCAGATGCAAACTTAGTTCCATGGACTAGATCCCTGACTTGCTTTGCACTCACTGCTGGCAGCTCCTCTAGAACTTTGCCTTTAGGTACGAAGACCTGGGAGACCTTGCTGGTGAAGACAAATGCAAAAAAGATACTGAGTATCTGTACCTTATCTGCAGCCATTTTCACTGAAATCAATCAGCCTGTTTAGCCCTGGACCCACACTTTCATTGTTTATTCTTGTACTGCTTGTGTAGTGATAGTTCTTGTTGCCCTTGATATCCCTTGCAAGTCTGAACTCAAAGGGAGTCTTGGGTTTCCTAATAGAATTCTTGTATACATGGGAAACAGTTCTAAGTTTTCCTTTGTCGTCTGTCCTCACTTCCAGCTCCTTTGCAAATCGTTTTGTCATTTGACCTCAGTCAGGCGTCTCACTTTAGCCAAGCCAGTCTCCTTAGTCATCTATACATTTTCATGAGTATCATGGTTGGTACAGTCAGGGCCGCTATTGAATATCTCATCCCCAACAGGTTCTTCCTTGTTTGCAAGCAACAGATCCAGGAGAGCCACTGACACCTCCCTACTCATACAGCTTTTATGATAAGCAGTTGTTCCCAGCACATTCCAACACCCCCACCCCTTGTATTGGTAGTGTCCCAGTGAGTTGCCCTTGCAGATGTCAGGGAGGTTAATGTCTCCTGTAAACCAGGGGATGATGGTACAGAGACTTCCCTGAGTTGCTTAAAAGGGAACTTTGTCCACTTCCTTATTTGATAGGGTGGTTCGTAACAAACTCTTACTACAAATCTACCTTCCCTGTTCTCTCTTCTGATCCTGACCCACATAGTCTTGGCCAGACTGCTTCTCATTCCATGGGGTAGCCTCGTATAGTCGAGTTGCCTACTGACATGAAGAAAGGCCTTTCTCCTACTATTCCCTTCCTGTCTTGACTGAAGTCAAGAAATGTCCAACCATTACAGAGCTACAGCCACACAACCTACCATTGCCCCACAGTGACAATGATCTTACAGTTCTGCATTCCTACGTGAAGATCTAGCACCTTCTGTGTGTTTACCTATTTTGCCACAAAATATTTTTCATAATCTGAGTTTTGTAAATGACAAGTGTAAGTGCAAAATTTTTATTATTATTTTTTTATTATTCAAAAGACTTTGTGTTCCATCATAATAGGGTTTTGTGTTCTGAGTACATAGTTGTGGTTAATACTGTACAGATCTGTTTTCACATTTACCATCACATACTCAAAACCAGTGAAATTAATACAGGTTGGTGCTAAACTCTCTGGTGAATACAGACTAGCATTTCTAGTATTTTTAAG
This sequence comes from Larus michahellis, assembly GCF_964199755.1. NCBI lineage: Eukaryota > Metazoa > Chordata > Aves > Charadriiformes > Laridae > Larus > Larus michahellis. Next base: position 41,952,317 of record NC_133930.1, on the reverse strand, counting down.
GACTCCTTGCTGTAAATAGTTCTGTTATCAGTGTAAGGCATTATGGAATTTATTCTAGTCATGCACAGAAATTGTGACTGTGCTGGAAAGTCTCAGGGCTACGAATTTCAAGATGGACCTTTACAGGCAGGTGAAAAACCACAGAAAGGTCTCAGGTGTTTTGTTGTCAAAGATTGAATAAGTAGTTAGAACAGGAAAGGTGTTGATTATTCCTAAATGAATAGGGGTAGAGCATATTAATTATCTTGTCAGTTATTTCCTGAGCTTAGTTCTCTGTCTCTTACATCAAAACTCACTTCAGGTTCATCAGGATTGTGGTGATTAGCTACATATCCGTCAATGTGATTGCCAGGAGATTGGCTAAGCTGTTTCCTTCTGAGTTCAAAGGAAAGTGTTCTGGACTGGTTAAAATAGGCAATTAGGAGTTGTTAACATACCCATGCTGGTATCTAAGTACTTTAAAAATAAATTTTAGCTCTGAATACATAGAGCTGTCCTAAAATGTGTATGTCACCTTGTCCTTGTTTGAGGTAAAACAACCAACTTTCTGTTCAGTAATTTTACTTCTTAGCTAGGCCTCTAGCTGTCTGAAATTAACAGCATGTTGTGTTGAAAACGGTTCACTCTCAGAGTGAGAAGACCAATGTTTACAGTTTGTGCCAAGGAATGGTACGCAGAGAGGCTCTTGCTTATACTTATTGCTATAAAAATCAAGGTTAGCTAATTTTGTTATTTGCCCTGTGGAGGGTCAGAAACGGAAAAGCATAGAGGGGTCCCACCTGCGGGGAGGAGTGAACAGGAGAGGTGACCCAAAACTGACCGACAAGGGTATTCCATCCCATCTGCCCCAAGCTCAGTATAAAAGCTGAGGGATCAAAGGGTCAGCTCTCTTCCTTCAATGGCAGATGTCCGAGGAGGACCCTGCCTGTTCATCTGCCTCTGATCCCAATCCATGTGTTCCTGACTCTGTCTGTGGAATCCAGTTCTCACCCATCACTGAGTCCACTCTGGGACTTCCCCGGTGCCTGCTGGTTACGTCGTCCTGGGAGCTTAGTACGGTTTTGTATATACTGTATCTATTTCATTATTTTTCTTTTATCTCATTGTTAATATTTCATGAAAGTAGTTTAGTTCCTTCTAAACTCGTAAATCTCTTTATCTCTCCTCCTCCTCTCTGTGTACGAGAGGCTGGGGGGGGGAACATCTGTCGCCGACCATTGGCCAATTTGGCCAAAACCACAACATACCTATTGCACAGTCTTTCAGGCAGGACTCTGACAGGTTCTCCGTGCACTGCTTCGAACAGTCTCCTGGAAGATGACCTGCATGTACTTGACAGGTATTTCTAGATATGCAGGAGAATAGAGACAGCCTACGCACCCTTTAAGGTGAAAATATTTGAAAATTACTTAATGTAAGAGCAATCCCCCACACTTTCTATGGAGTAAACTATGTTTAAGGCAACAGGGTTGCTTTGAGAAGTATAAACACCATTTATATTAGCTAATTTATCCTTCCTCCTTGGTATACTTAACTACATTTTTTCTTCTATACGGATGGGTAGATGCTCTCTTTATCCTTTTTTATATCACCGTTCTATTAAGTGTAAACAAATCCCCCCACTCCTTACAAACCCCATTTTTTTCATCAAGCTCAAAAGCCCTTCTTAGCTCATTTTATACAACATCCCCATTAAGGCCTCATGCTACAGAAGGTTCCAGCTTGAAAGAAGTCAATGTCACTCTTTAATCAATTGCAAGGATCACTGCTAAATCCCCTAAGACTCGATTTTCTTGTCCCTACAATTGCTTGGACTAAATATTCTGTTTCCACAATACTGCTAGCTCTTACTGCCTCAAGGATTGAGGGAGACTGGAGCAGAAAAATCAAACTAATGTCTCTGATGTGTCAGTGCGCAGCATACTGCCATTAGGACATCAAGCCAGCATGATTTATTAGCAATTTTAATTAATTTTCTGAGTCATTTCCTAAGGGCTCAATTCTGTAATCTTATTACTATGAGCCTAACATGCTATAGTAAGACTATGCTTTCTAATCTTTCTTTTGTTGTTAAATACAATCTCTGCTTTCATTAGGAAATTCTTGAAGTGAAGCAGTTTGCTCTTTAGCATGGAGAAATTTTTCTGTGTATGTTCATTAGAAATTAGTACTAGAAATTATGTACTAAAGTAAATGAGTTCTTTACACAGAACTCATCGCCTACTTTTCTCCTTTCTTCTTTTACTATAAAATCATGCTAGAAATGATTGAGGTCTCTATTTTAAAGTAAAGAGAACAGGTCTCTAGAATTTTAGATATGGAATAATCTCACTTACCCCCATTTTATTTTATGTACACAAAACCAAATCTTAATCACGTTTAATTCAGTGAAATCTGGATTTTTTTTTACCCATTATAAGCAAATAAACTGTGCTCATGAAGTTACATATAGATTGTGCACTGCAGAATATTGTGCTTTTATGGTTTGCTTTTTAGTCTCTGCTTTAAAGAAGGAAAAAAAAATAGTAGCTCATTTGCTAAAAGCTAAGTACTTTTTGATTATTAGTATTTTTTCCCTGGGATTTACACAACTTTGCAATGATATGGATTAAGTTATATTTATCACATCTGACTCTCCATGAGCAGTGTTTAATTGCTGTAAATTTACATTATTCTGAAGGGTCGCCACTCTGACAAAATAATGAAAATTTTATTTTTGATTTACTATTGTATTTTACATGGATTTTTTTTAAAAAGGGGGGGTTAATCGGAATGTGTGATATCATTACTTTGATATGACAAAAATATTCTAATTATTTTAAATATTTTGTATGTGTTACTTAAAATTTTAATTCCCACTGAATTTTCAAGTACAAGTGTTATGTCTGTTACAGAAATGGAATTTTAGGCCATGAAATTTTACATAGGGTCAATAAATGTAGTTTTAACATAGAACACTGGGAGAAGAGAATCAAGGCTTAGAGCACTTAGGAAAGCATGAGAGAACACAGAGGTGTGTGCCCTTATAGTGGTCCAGGGCATTTGGAATGAGATGTAAAATTGTTATATAATGATCAGTAACATTCCTATGGCCTCCAGAGTGCCCTAGAAATAAAGGATAAGGACGGAATAAAGAAAGATAGTTTGTGGGCCCCATAAACTTTAAGTCAGTTATATTATGAGATAAAAAGAAATTCAGCTGTCGTGTATGTCTTTGAATCTTTCTGACACTGTTCATCTCTTAACATTTTTCCAATATTTTTCTGCTCTTACATACAGGGAAACTAGTTGACCATAAACCAGAAATCATTCCAGACTCTGCAATAGGTAAAATTTCAGTAGGAAAATAGGGTGATACAGGACATCATATTTTAATATGTCAAAATTATATCAAGGTTTGTGCGTGTAATCCAGTATAATCATTGTGGAAGGTTTTGAATCTTTTTTTTTGTTTTCTTTTGTTATTAACAGTGTTAGTACAATTAACATTGACTGTGATATTTTAAAAGGAATGATTCTCCCATTTGCAAAAGCCATATCTATACGTTACCCTCCTTCATGCATGTGTTCAGATTATTCACAATGTGCAGACAGGGAGCTGACGTGTAGTGCTTTGTGAATGTCAGAACTCTATACAGTATGCTAACGTAATAAGTAAGCATTTTGATAATGTAAAAATCATTGTTAGGGTTCTAGCAGTACAAGTTGAAGAAAGCTTTACAGAATGTTTTAAGCCATCTCATGATTATAAGGAAGGTGACATCTAACCTGTTTCTGTTCTGATATTGATAAAGTTGCAAAGCACAGAGGTGAACAAGAACAACATTTTTTACGCTGCCTGTTTGCATTGGCAGAAAATGGGCATAATAAACTGAAAGACAATTGCATTAAAAGCCCGTGGTGCTGTTTTTCAACATGTGTAACAGTCACCGGTGTTACCTTCTTATTCTTTTAAAGGTCTGACACCATCAGTAGCTCAAAACAAAGAAATTACCTCATTCCGGCTCAGGTGAAAAGATTGACTACTACCCTTCCTCTCCTCCCCAAAATCACAACACAAAATAAGAAATGAGAGAAGTCTTGAAGAAGAGACCTGAAGGAGAGAGCAGTGAGGCCAAGAGCAAAAATAAGAACGAAGATATGTGTACATTAAACACTTAAAATGTGTTAAGTTCCACTCAGAAAAGCAAGGAGTAGTTGTTCGTTTGAAACTGTTGGCCTGGATAGATGTAAACAAAGGTAGTCTACAACTTACAGGAGGCTGGCCAATTTATTACACTCCTTCCTAAACTACTTCCCCACTACTAACACGAGCTGCAGTATTTTTTCCAAGGCAGAGTCCATACTGCTTGCAACTAGACCTTACTCTCCCCTTTCTAGTTTCTAGTTACGACAACACTTTTTGCTAATTTACGTTTTCTGTGGATTCAATTGTGAGATTGCAACAACTGAAGCATATGAGACTGATTAACAATGAATTCACTGTATTAAAAATCAAAGATTTTTTAAAATAGGTGGTATGTCAATTCAAGAGCCTTAAGAGCTAAGATTCTGTATGTGACTGTGTACCCCACAAATGACCTCTGAAAAACAGCTTCTGTTTTGATCTGTGGAGCTCTAAAACATAGCACCATGCGTCCAGCTTTTCTGTGGAAACAAGTAACTGCATCTTGTTCTTTAGGGTAGGTTTGACTCTCTTCCTTTAAATGACATTAAAGATGAAAAACTCCATGGAAGTGAAGAGAGTCACACTGGTGCAAAAGTGCTGTAAATGGAAGAAAAACTGGGCCATGTTTTGTGTTTTGCATAGTGATCTGACATTTGAGAGTTGATATTTCTCATTGAAATACCTTCAGAAAAGGAATTTCCTTGGTGGTTTTCATTACCACGATAAAGAACAGAGCAGATCTGCAGGGCAGTGAAGTGCAGTTAAAGAAAACTATAAACAAGTGGAGAGAGGTCAGTTTTCTGGACTCCAGGGAGTCCACTGCAGAGACCCTCTAAAAGCACGGTGGAAAATATACTTCCTTCTCTGTAAAGGGAATTTTTTTGAAGAAAGAAACAGTTATTGATTATTTATTCTCTTGATAGAGTGAATCAGAAAACATCAGAAAACAGAAACAGTGTTTTCTGTTCCTTCATACGGGAAAAAATGAGATTTATTCTTTTCCAGAAAAAGTATGCTGAGTATTTTTGTATCTTCAGTGATAATAATACTTCCATATCATTATAATACATAATGATATATTATTTGAAAATGTCTTAACAAACCTTGAAAAAAATTAAGCTTGTTTTTAGAAGGGTGACATTCTTCCTCAGTAATTTTGAGTACTGTTCTGTTTTTGAAACGAAGAAGGGGGCAGCTGTTCCTGGGAAATCACTGTCTAGTTCAATAATGACCCTGTATAACCAGCAAGAGTTTACTTCATTAACTAGCAGTAACGTTTTCCACGCCTTCAATTAACACTGGTTTTACTTAATCTAATATTAGTTAAGACGTGATATGATCAGAAAACATCATTGCCAGCCAAGTATTCCTCAAACAGAACTGATTTATCTCTTTGGCAATTCATTAAAATGCAAACTATATTGAAATTGATTTTCAGCACTTTCGGGCAGGAATGTTTGTAATAATGTTAATTTGCAAATTTCCTCTTTTTTATATATATTCTGTATGCTGTGGTTGCCATGTTCAGCCCGAGGCTATTTGTATTGTGCAGACAGAAAATGAACAGCGAACATTTATTTCTCATATCTTTCTGAGGAACCTGAGGCGCATGAAGATATTTGTGCTGTAACAGGCATAGTCAATCTCCCTCACTCCCTTTAGTCACTATATATCAACAGCAAACTCCCAGCTAGTCTTGCTGCAGCAATTAACCTGCCAGGGCTTTCTGCTGTCAGACTCAGTAATAATAAACTCCCCCCAGTGAGAGAGAGAGCTATAGATCCTCACCCTGTAACTTCCACAGTGGCTGAATTATTCAGAATCAGCATGATTAAAGAGATGACATGGTATTAGTTAAAAAGATACTTTTTTTCTTCCTGACTGAGGTTTAAACCTATTAAGAAATAACAGTGGAAGAAAATGGGTCTTTACCATCTGTCCATAGGTCTTAGAAAAGGGATTTCTAGAAAAGTTGTTTATAATGCCTATCACTGTGAAAGTTTAAGGTTAAAAATGCAAATAGTAAAAGGGCTGGCATAGTTAAATCATAAAGCAACTGTAAATCCACAAGCCAAATAAATCAGAGCAAAAAATCATTTGGGACACAGAAACAAAGGTATTAATTGGGAAAAAATTGGTAAAGTTGAAACTACTTTTTTAAAGTAAAAGATAACCTCACTATTCATAATTTTTAGTCAATGCTATTATGTAGAACATTGTAAGATGTGTGCTTTGACATATATATTGAGAAATAGGAAGGGTTTCCCTGATTTATAATTTTCCTTTTTTTTTTTTTTAAAAAAAAAGAAGAGGGGAAAAAAGCAGCATTATTATAAATGCTGTAATATGTTGCAAACAAATAATTGTTTTCATTCCCCAGCGCTAGGGCAGCAGTGTAATGTTATATGTGCATAGCAAGTGAGTTTACTGAAACAAAGTCATGGAAAAATGAACTTAGTTTACACACTTCTAGTCCCATTAAAATCTTGATTCATTTGCCAGTCTCAGTTTACTCAGACACCTGAGAATATATTCTTAACTAAATGCTCCTAGTGATTCCAGGAGAATGATCTCTTTAAAATGCAGGACTGGATGTGCACGTTAGAAGTAGTTAAAGGCACTCAAATTATTATTCTATGACTACTAGAGCAATGTGAAGTTATGTTCTTTGTCATGCTTATCTAAATTAAATGAAACCAATCTGTTGATAGAGAAGAATAGAGAGAAATAAGAACCATTTTTTGGTTTATCCAGACCTTCAATACAGGTATGAATGCATAAGCATGCATTCGATACTAATGCATTTTTCTTATCATTAGACCACATAAATAGTTAATGAGTGCAGGTGGACAAACCACATATATGCCATATGCTGGTCAAACAGAATATTATCTTGTAAGTCACAGAAATGGTTAAACTTGTTTGAAATAAAATAAATTTATTGAAATTCAGTGTAGGAGGAAGTACTCGTTTACCCCCCTTCAAAATCATTGGTGAATCACTTTTACATATAAAAACAAATGAACTGCCATTTGTAATAGAAAGGAGGATGAATTTCACAGCGCAGCAGTCTGTACTGAGCTGATTGTACAATGCGATGTTCTAAATTCTGTGTTCTCTCTTTGCATCATATGCAATCCTTCGTGGAACTATTCTGAATCAGCCTTTTAAAGCACAGAAGTCTAAATAAAGAGTAGAGAATTCAAACAGAGTTGTAAGTTGTGTTTTGGCTTTAAAAAAGGAGAAATTAGAGCAAATATCATGGATTCCATATAACAACTTCAAATCCAAAGTGAAGCATTACTAACCTGTTCTAAATTTTCCCTTGTACTAAGCACTTGGGATTACATTCTTTCACATTTAAGTTAGCCAGAACTGAAAAGGAGATCTCAAACTCTTAACTCCCATACACCTCATATTACCACTGAAAACATTCACAGGGATTTTTAAGAAGAACAATTTGGATTTCTCTGTTTTGGTACATTAGGCTATACAGCAGTTTTGACGTGTTACATTTCATAGAGTTGAGGCACTACAAACATCATTAAGACTTCATGTGTTCACAGATCAAAACCTTTGATGGATTATTTTTCAAGAAACAGATCATCACCAAACTTTCAAAACTGAACACTAAATGCTAGACCGTAAAACAATGAAAACATTAGTATTTTAAAACTACTTAAAAAAAAAAGCCATGACCCTATTTTACCACCATATTTTAGATGGCCAGATTATGATCATTTAGAAATTATGTTTATCTTTGTTTTAACAGATTTTCTGGTGAAGTTTCTTTCTCAGTTAGTTGTGGAGAAGGCCAAAGACTTTCTTTTCTGCACCTTAAAATCATATTTATGTATCTAAACAAATGGCCATGTTTTCATATGTGTTGCTCATTCCACTGCTCCCAGTGAAATCATTAACGTTACTGAAATGTGCAGTATGTCTGAAAATCAGGCTATATATAAGTGCCAAGTATAGAATGTAAGATGATTATCATCGCTACTCAGAATGCGTATTGGGGAAGAGCCAGTAGTCTTCTCTTATACTAAGCAGTAACACATTTGTCATTTTTGAAGGATCTACTACAAATTTTACTGTCATGCTCAGTATGAGTAAAGATGGCAGAACCCAAAACCTTTGTCTTTTAGCATTGTTTAGCCTTACTGCTGCCCTTTAAAAATATCATCTGTCCACCTTTTCCTTCAAGAGTTTCTATTGTTAATAGCTTGGTCTGCAGACAACCAAAACCAGTGTCAATGTGGGGATTGTAATTCTTAAGCTTTTCCCACTGTGCTCAAGGTGACTATCATAATTTAGACCATTTGATTTGTTCATGTTGATATGATATGTATCAATAACATATTACAATAAAATATCTATAAAAATATTTAACAGGCATAAGAAAAATAAATTAATGCATACTTTCTAGTCCATGTTTAAGCAAATTCCGCTTTGCTAATCCTCTAACTTTGTCTGAACTCATTAGACAGAGACAGGAATTTTAAAGAACACAAGTCTTCCTACCTAAGTAAAGCATGAGTTTTAGCACGAGATGAATTATTTCTGGGATGTCACATACCTTTGCTTTCCTGTTGCCTACAGAAAGTGCCTAGGCAACTAGCACAGACTAGACATTTAAGTTTAGAAGGTGAAATCTTGCTTTCTCATAGAATCACAAAATGCCTTGTGTTGGAAAGAACCTTAAAGATCATCTACTTCCAAGCCCCCTGCCATGGTTAGAACTGGTTACTCAAAGCCCCATCCAATCTGTCTTTGAAAACTTCCAGGAGCGGGGCACCCACAACTTCTCTGGGCAACCTGTTCCAGTGTCTCACCACCCTCATTGTAAAGAATTTCTTCCTAATATCTAATCTAACTCTACCCTCCTTCAGTTTAAAACCATTACCCCTCATCCTATTGCTACACTCCCTGCTAAAGAGTCCCCCCCCATCTTTCCTGTAGTCCCCCTTTAGGTACTGGAAGGCTGCTATAAGGTCTCCCCGGAACCTTCTCTTCTCCAGACTGAACAACCCCAACCCTCTCAGCCTGTCTTCTAGAAGAAGTGCTCCAGACCTTTGATCATCTTTGTGGTCCTCCTCCTGACTTGTTCCAACAGACTGGCCCTCTGGGCTGCAAGCATGGATTGCCAGCTCATGTTGAGCTTTTCATCCACCGACACTCCCAAGTTCTTCTCCTCAGGGCTGCTCTCAAGCCATTCTCCACACAGCCTGTCCTTGTGCTTGGGATTGCCCTGACCTGGGTGCAGGACCTTGCATTTGGCCTTGTTGAACTTCAGGAGGTTTGCATGGGCCCACCTCTCAAGTCTGTCAAGGTCCCTCTGGATGACATCCATCCCTTCTCCACACAGCCAGGTGTCATTGACAAACTTGCTGAAGGTGCACTCAATCCCAATATCCGTGTCACCAACAGAGATGTTAAACAGCACTGGTCCCAATACCAACCCCTGAGGAACGCCGCTCATCATGGCTCACTACTTGGACATTGAGCCATTGACCACAACTCAACTTTGAGTGAGGCTGTCCAGCCAGTTCCTTATCCAAGTGGCCCATCCATCAAATCCATGTCTGTCCAATTTAGAGAGACGGATGTCGTGCAGGACAATGTTAAATGCTTTGCCCACGTCCAGGTAGCTGACTTCAGTTGCTCTCCCTTTATCCACCAACACTGTAACCACATTGTAGAAAGTCACCAGATTTGTCATCCACGATTTGCCTTTACTGAAGCCATGTTGGCTGTCACTGATCACCTCCTTATTTAACATGTGCCTTAGCAGTTTCCAGGAGGATCTGCTCTATGATCTTGCCAGGCAAAGAGGTGAGACTGACCAGCCTGTAGTTCCCTGGGTCTTCCTTTTTTCCCTTTTTGAAAATGGGGGCTATGGTTCCTCTTTTCCAGTCAGTGGGAACTTCACCAGGCTGCCAAAACTTTTCAAATATAAGGGATAGTGGCTTAGCAGCTTCATTCACCAGTTCCCCCAAGACTTGTAAATGAATCTCATCAGGTCCCATGGACTTGTGTACCTTCAAGGTCCTTTGATGGTCTCGCACTTGATCTTCACCTGCAGTGTGTGGTTCATCATTCTCCTAGTCCCTGTCTTTGCCTTCTGCAACTTGGGCAGTGTGGCTAAAGCCCTCACTGGTCAAGACTGAGGCAAAAAAATCATTGAATACCTCAGCCTTCTCCATATCCCAGGTAAGCAGCTCTCCCATTTCCTTCCAGCGAAGTCCCAGATATTCCCTAATCTTCCTTTTATCACTGACATACTTGTAGAAGCTTTTCTTGTTGCCCTTGATGTCTGTGACCATATTTAACTCTATCAGGGCTTTAGCTTACCTAACGTGATCCCTGGCTGCTTGGACAATTTCTCTCTATTCCTCCTAGGCTTCCTGTACTTGCTTCCACCCTCTGTAGGCCTCCTTTTTCTGTTTGAGTTTGTCCAAGAGCTCCTTGTTCATCCATGCAGGCCTCCTGGCTTTTTGCCTGACTTCCTCTTTGTTGGGATACATCGCTCCTGAGTTAGGAGGAGGAGATCCTTGCATTTTAACCAGCTTTCTTGGGCTCTTCCTTCCAGGGCTTTATCCCATGGTACTCTACCAAGCAGGCCTCTGAAGAGGCCAAAGTCTGCTCTCCTGAATTCCAGGGTAGCAAGCTTACTGTGAACTCTTCACCAGCTTGGGAAGCCTATAACCAAAGATGCTCTGCCCCTTCTGTGACAGATGGACCTCATCGAGGTCCATCGAGGACCACCGAGAAGAAGTGGTTTCTCAAACTGAGTCCCATGATCTAAACAGCCAAACCCATGCCTGTGGCACCAGCTCTGTAACCGTTTGTTGACTCGGCAGATTTGACTGGTCCTTTCAAACCCCTTCCCTTTGACTAGGGGACTGATGAAAAAAATACCTGCACTCCAGAGTCTCTGACCACCACTCCCAGGACTCTGTAGTCCTTCTTGATACCCCTCAGACTGCTCCTGATAGTGTCACTGGTCCCTACGTGAAACAAGAGCAGTGGATAGTAGTCAGTGGACTGTATGAGGTTTGGTAGTCTCTTGGTGACATCCCTGATACGAGGCCCCAGTAAGCAGCACACCTCTCTAGGGAGTGTGTCAGGTTGGCAAATGGATGCCTCCATATGAATTACTTCAATAGAATTAACACTGGATCCTCTCACCCTGCCTTCATCAGGGTTTTGCTAGAGGCCTTTTTTACATATGTTTGATGAAACTACTTTTGAATTTGTTTTCTTAATTATTAGGTTGGGTTCCCTTGTATTATACATATGTGCTTTAAGCTTCTCTGGCTATTCATAAATTCAATGTTTTTTGCTTTTTTGTCGTTTCCTATTTCAGAGATATAGTCATGATCCAATTAAATATTAGCTTGAATGTATTTCACCCAAAAGTGCCAGCCAAAGGGCACCCAAATATGCCATTGGGAGAGACTAAAAATATATACCTGAGTTTTTCAAAAAATTTTAATATATTGGTGCTCTTTATTCTTCAGTGTAGTAAATGCATATAGCTACAAAAATACACCATTCTTAATTCCCCATTACTCTGAAGGATTTTATGTCCTCAAAGGATGTGTTGCTTCTCCTGCAACACTTGGTATCTTAAGGCCCTAAACCTCAAAGTCCTTCTGACATGGTTGCTTTTCTTAGATTGTTTAGGTCCTGCAGCTGGCTAGTCCTCTCTGATCCTGAGAACCTCCTCTTTTGTCCTCTTTTCCTACACAAAAAATTTCTTGCTGCCTCTCTGAACCTTCCTCAGATTATATTCCCATTTATCAAATTCTACTTAGATTTTTGTTCCGCTCTTGACGTTATTGCCTTCTCTAAATTTCAGAACTGGCTAAAGAGAAAAACAATTCTCCATTGTATAACTTCTATTTAATAAAAAATAGAAGTGTTAACATTTACAGTCTCTTTCCTCTGCAATTTACTGTGACTATGTTAGCATCCTTGTGTACAAAACCACACAAACTGTGTAGTGCCTTCTCTGACACAACAGATTTTTTTTCATTTCATGGTAGGAATTTTGTAATAGCAAGCAGATCTCATAAACTTAGTTAGACAGATGCCCAAATCTTCATACTTCTCACTGATGAAAAAATAGTGATGTAAGACATGTGGCAAATACTATCATGTACCATGCAAAATTTTTGTATTCCTATCCCACTAAAACTGTAGAAAAAGAAATTGTTTTCTTTAACATGGCCACAAAATTTCAGCAAGTTTAAATTCCTCAGTGTTTCAGGTAGACCAACAAACCCAGAATGCTTCCACTCTGGAAGAGATTGATTTTGACTTCCTGTGAAAAATTTGAATTTGTTTTCCATAAAGGAGGTGTCAAAATATATCTGGAGCTATCTGGATGGTGCTGTGTGACAGATAAATGCTTCATTTCATTCTGTGACACAGATTAGTTTCTGAGATTTTTCATCTACCCAAGCTGCAAGTTGGAGTCTTTTCTTTCCCAACTAATAAAATACGTGGTGTAGTTTTGGATCTACTAATGTGTTCCTTTTGGAAATGCAAAACATTGTTTGCCCTATATTATGATATGATTAAGCTTTTCCTTGAAAACCTATCTCAAAATTAGCAATCAAAATTGATGCTTGTTATTACTTTCCTGAAAAGGGATAGATAACAATATTTCTTGAACCGGGGACTAAGGAAATAAAATGCACTGTTTTTCTGTAAACCAAGTATTGTATTATTTCTTGGCCATTGCTGAAATGAAATGAACAGTTATGACTTCTTTTAGGGGTAGGAAGACATTCTCTTTACTTTGAAATGTCTCAACAGGAGGGGAATAAAGTTTCTCTAATTCTAAATGTAATTAAGAATATGTTTAAAGTATTTTTCTTTTATTTTAAGATAATATTTTAGAGTTCATCATTCTTCCTTTTAACACATACTGTAAGCTTACTGACATAAATCTCAAAAATGTTGTTCTCTTAACTATTTTACAATTGTGTATATTGTTTGGTTTTTTTAAATTAGCTTTGAATTTATTTAGCAGATGCAGTCCTCACACTCCTTTCAGGCTTATTATCATCACACCTCTCTCTATTCAACATTATCAACACCATCCCACTCATCACAGTCCCGCCTGAATCAAAGGCAACTTGTTTCTTGTTGGTGGAAGCTTTGAATGAATAATTCATCTGGAAGAGCCTTCTATGTTGTACATTTCCAGAAGACAGAGCAATTCTCTTGTCAATCACAGTGGCTCTGTCAGTACTAAGTTCCATACAGTATGTGCTCCAACTGTACAGGGGATGACAAGCAGCTGAGATTACCAACTGTGTTAATCCTGGCCATCCTTTTAGCTTTTCTTTGACAGAATTGAAATTCAAGTCTCACTCTAACACTGCATTGAGAAACCAGTGTCAAATTTTCCTCTCTGTTCTCACCAATATAGTTTGGTTGAAAGCTCTTACATATTGCAACAAAACTGGTCAAAAGCCTCTGTTACTCATCTCCAAAGAGTTAATTTCATTTCATGTCCTGAACCCCCAGTTTTCTATGGGCCTGGGCCCAGAGCTCCAACCAATAGTGTAGAATTCTTGGAATGTGGAGCCCAGTAGGCCTAAACATATCCCCCTTGACATAAGTTGCACTCAAGTGTAGTCCCTTGGAGAATGGACTCATTGTCATTTCTCTGAAGATTAATCTTCAGAAGTCTAGTTGCTACTAATTGGTCATGCAGTACAAGCAGAAGCATAAAGTAATTGGAAGAGAAGCTGTACACTAATGACCTTTCACTCCAAAAAAAACACAAACAAAGGAAGAGATAAAATGTGGCACTTCAGAGATGGAGGAGATTAACATTTTATTAGACTCTGAAAGTAGAGATTTAAAAAGTACATGTTTTCTTTTTTGTTTAAAAACCTTTTCATTTTATTTTTAAACCAAGCTTTGACAATATGACAGGTGTATGGCCAATATACCAAGGAAAATTCGAGTGACTGGCATTAACTTGGTATGAATCTCTGTTCCCATCCACTGCAGGCATTTGTGAGTAAAAGACTCTATCTACATTAGCAAGTAGTGCAACATTACAGCAGCTGCTCTCTACAGCAAGGACACAACATCCACATCATAAATGTTTTGCAGGGAATTGCTTCAGATTAGCTATAGTCTCATTCTGTGGGATCAACAGTCAATAGCACTTGGAGCATATTTGGCACGTTTCTGATTTGGCTTTGTAGAAAAGCAACACAGTTCACATAGTCCAAGACTGAAATAAAGTCAGTGGAAATATTAGGAGGTAAGTTTTAAAACCATGCTCATGTTCTGAACTAAAATCTTAATGTACAACACAAAGCTACTAGTTCTCAGAATATGAGCCTTAAAAGAAGATGCAAAGTTAAAGATAAAGAACAGACCTAAGACCTCTAAAGATTGATGAGGATGGAGGAACTGCCAACTTTTTTTTTTCTCCCGTTATTTTTTAATTCGTAACATAAGATTGATAGCTGTGATATTGTTGCTTACCTCTACAAGAGGTAATATTTCATCCTCTGGAAACAAATAAGTGCTCCAAATAAAGAAATATATCGTGTTGTGTGTATGTGTAATAATAATGACTAATTAAATTCCTTAGAGTAATTAAATTTCTAGCATATATTCTTAACAATTAGATGTCTTTTAGATATAGTGGTGAAATGAGCTGCAAAACTTCCATTTAAAAGGCTGATGTTGAGCATGAACATATTTAATTTGTCAATTAAAGTTGTTTTTCCCCTTTAGACCTGGAATTAGAGACAGCTTATTGTAAGAATCTTTTCTGACACAGATAGTATCAGTTTCTATACCTGGCTTGATAACTGGGAAGGCTGACCTTCTAGATTTGTGATTTGTAAACAGAGAGGGAGTCATGAGTGAAGTGATGATTGGTGGCTGTGTTGGTCACAGTGAACAGGAAGTAGTTGAGTTTCAAATTGTTGGTGAGAGGAGAAAAACTGCCAGCAAAACTTCAACCCTGGATATGCGAGAGCAGAATTCAGGCTGCTGAAGGAGATAGTAAGGTTCCCTGGGGAATCTGGTTTTGGTGTTATTGGGGTCCATGAATGCTGGTCACTTTTTAAAAGCCATCTTTTAAGAGTGCAGGAGCAGGCAATTCCAAAGTGTCAGAAGTCAAGCAAGTGGGACAGAAGGCTGCCTTGGTTGAGCAGTGATCTTCTGGAACTTAGGCAGAAAAGGAAAGTGTATGGACATTGGGAACAAGGACAAGTGATGCGGGGGGACTACAGAGATGTTATTCACCGTTGTAGGGAGAAAACTTGTGCAGCCAAAGCTCGATTAGAGTTCAAGCTGGCCACACTGTGAAGGACAGCAGAAAGGGCTTTTTAAAATATGTTAGCAGCAAAAGGAGGTTCAGAGACAACATTGGTCCATTACTTGATGAGGTCAGTCACTTCACAAATATGGACACAGACAAAGCAGAGATGTTTAATGCCTTCCTCGCCTCTGTCTTTAACACCGATAATGGGCCCTGGGGCCCCTGGACCCCCTGTGTTGTAAGACTGTGTCTGGGAAGATGATAAACTCAGAACTTTTTTGAGACCTGCTGCTCCACCTGGATGCAAAAGCCTATGGGGCTCAATGGGATTCAACCCAGGATACTAAAAGAGCTTGCCAGTGTCATCGCAGGACCTCTTTCCATTATTTTTTCAATGGTCTTGGGAGTCTGGAGAGATCCCAGTCAACTAGAAGCTGATAGATGTCTCAATTTCCAAGAAGGGAAAGAAGGAAGACCCTGGTAATTACCGGCCTGTCAGTCTCACTTCAGTGCCTGGTAAAATGATGGAGAAGGTGGTTTTGGGAGTTATGGAAAAACACTTGAGAAACAATGTAGTCATTGTTCATAGCCAGCACAGGTTCACAAGGGGAAAGTCCTACTTAACCAAGTTAATATCCTTTCATGACAAGGTCAGCCATCTAGCTGACCAAGGGAAGCCAGCACATGGGGTGTTCTTGGGTTTTAGCAAAGCTTTTGATACTGTCTCTCACAGTATCCTTCTGCACAAAATGTCCAGTTTACAGCTAGACAAGTCCACACTACATTGGGTGAGCAATTGGTTGATGGGTTGAGCTCAAAAAGTTGTAGTAAATTGGGCTACATCAGACTGGTGGCCAGTCACCAGCGGGGTTCCCCAGGGCTCAATTTTAGGGCTAGTGTTCTTTAATGTTTGCATAAATGATCTGTATGCAGGAATAGAATGTACATTAAGTAAGTTTGCTGATGATGCTAAACTAGGAGGAGCTGTGAACTCCCTCGAGGGTGGAGAGGTCTTACAGAGAGATCTGGATAGACTAGAGAGCTGGGCAATCAACAACCATATGAAATTTAACAAGAGCGAGTGCAGGATTCTCCACCTGGGAAAGGGAAATCCTAGTTATATGTACAAATTGCAGCATGGAATGCTGAAGAGCAATCCTAAGGAAAGAGACCTGGGGGTTTGGGTTGATGGCAAGTTGAGTATGAGTCAACAGCGTACCCTGGCATCCAAAAAGGCCAGCTGTGTCCTGGGGTGCATCAAGGACAGCATAGATAGCTATCCGAGGGAGGAGATTGTCCCACTCTACACTGCATCGGTGCAACTCCACCTTGAGTACTGTGTGCAGTTTTGGGTGCCTCAATATAAGAAGGACATCAGAGTATGAGAGTGTGTCCAGAGGATTGTGACCAAGACGATGAAAGGCCTCAAGGGCAAGCTTATGAGGAGTGGCTGCAATTACTTGGTTTGTTCAGCTTGGTGAAGGCTGAGGGATGACCTCATAGCAGTCTACAGCTTCTTCAAGATGGGCAGCAGAGGGAGAAGTGCTGATCTCCTCTCTCTCATGACGATTGATAGGACACAAGGAAATGGAATGAAGCTGTATCAAGGGAGGCTTGGACTGAATATTAGGAAAAGATTCTTCACTGAGAGGGTGGTCGGTTACTGAAAGAGGCTCCCAGGGAAGTGTTCATGGCACCAAGCTGTCAGAGTTCAAGGAGCATCTGGATGATGCTCTTAGTCATATGGTTTAATTTTAGGTAGTCCTGCAAAGAGCAGGGAGTTGGACTTAATGACTCTTATGGGTCACTTTCAACTTGAGATATTCTATGGTTCTATGATCAGTCAGTTCAGTGCGTTTAGTCTGCACTCCATCTCCTTTGGTGCTAGCCGTGAATAACCATTTTAGTTCTCTTAACCTTTCCCTATTTACGGTTTTATGGCCAAGTGATGGTCTCTCAATCCTGGAAGGCATATTCAACTTCACCTTGAAGAATCTTTTAACTAGTACAATAGAAGGCAGTAAAAGCAAGTCAGCTGCACAACTCAGAAAGTCTTAAGGATTCTCCCTTGAAGCACTCAGGTAACCCATACAAAGAAGAACTCCACACTTTCTATCAGCAACATTGAAAGCAGTCCAGGGCTTATACACATTCACTCTGATGAGAACAATAAACAGACAAAACATCTGTGAGTATGGAGGTACATATTTGCTCAAAAATAACCACAGTTAGTTTCATTTGCAGTAACAGCACCATTATCTTCTTTTTCAAAAAAATTTTGAAAGATTTGAAAAATTTTGCATCTTACCTACAAAATCAATGCTGTTTGTTTTGCAGTTACAAGTATGCAGTGCCTCCACATGGACCATTCAAATAAATGGTACATATTGGCATCTACGACTCTTCATAGGATCCTGATTAATTGAAAAACTTCCTATTGACCCTTTTCACCACGACATGTGCTTAAAACCTGTCATAATCTACATAATAAATGAAATATAAACAAGTGTTTAGGTATTCTTCTGATGGGTGATTATTGATCCATAGCTAGTAGCTCCATTAAAATCTTGTCCCTGTATCCATGGGGCTTAGTTCTGAGAATAGTAACATCAGTATCAATGAAATCATATGTACAATTAAACATTTCTTTATAGGAATAAATGTTACAGTATCAGTTATCCTTTCAGCTATTAGAAGAGTATTGGTTTATCAGAATGTCAGGGAACCCTCAGTGTAACTAGAGGTGAATTGCAAAGTGTATTCCCCTACTGCAAGACTTTCTAGATTTTCCAAGTTTTTTCATGTAAAAATGGCTCAGATAATTTAGGATAAAAATAGACCAGTCCTTCTTCCAGTCTCCTATGTGCCATGTAATTTCCCAAACCCAACAGTCCTCATATGTGAAATGGCAGAGCGGAAGTATTAAATGAGATCATGGAAAACTGAGCACCTGCATCCATCTTGTACACCTCAAAAAGCAATATCCCTGCCAATGGATTCCCAATTTTCTGGCAATAGTCTGCTTATATACACTTCACTAATTTTACACTTCTAAA
Source organism: Larus michahellis (assembly GCF_964199755.1). Lineage (NCBI taxonomy): Eukaryota > Metazoa > Chordata > Aves > Charadriiformes > Laridae > Larus > Larus michahellis. The sequence goes on along the minus strand of NC_133930.1, from coordinate 41,933,785 downwards.
CTTGTAAAAAATTTTCAAGAGAATTTGCTTTAATTGGTATATCCTACATTTAGGGTAGGTTTTGAAGCGGTTGGGTGTTTCTGTTGAAAAATAGCTCCATTGATAAATTTGCTACTTTTATCCCAAGCAAGAGAGAAGGCTGGTAGAAAAGCAAAGTAAATATTTCGAAACCTACTCTTGAGAACTCTCTGGCCTAAATAATGTCATATATCTTCTCATTTTTTATTCTTTATGCCAACTGATTGCCTCCGAAAGTACCTTGTTCCTTTGTGAGTCAAAAATGAATGACCTTTCTTTTGTTCGTTCTTTTCCTCCCCTGATGTTATCCAAATAGGATGCTGCTCCATAGTTATTCAAAGAATATGATGTGGAAGTGGCTGAAATTATTTTTGTCTACTTATTTTCTTCCACAAGAATCCCTTCATCTCTAAGGAGGAGAGAAAAAGGTAGAGCTTTTCACTTGTGCCACAGTATTAAATGTCTGCTCTGTGACATGTGTTCTCTTTATCTTTTTACAGCTATTGTTCTATAGATAAAGTAAATTTGAAGACACCCTTGTTAAACACATTTTTCCTTAATAAGCATGTTGAGGTACAGTCTATATGTGTCTAAATGAAGAGGGCATCAGAATACCTAGCTAATCAGCTCAGTTGTAGTACTGCTGAGTTGCTGCATAGCCCAGAGCCAGTCTTTAAACCTCCATGAACATTAATTTTATTCTCATTTCCTAAGAAAGACCACAGAAAAGAGCTTTAAGATCAGATACTACAATGATTGATGATAAAGAGAGAAGATAGATATAGGACAATTATATTTGAACTTCTAAGTGACAGTTAATTGATGTGTATTATCCATCAAGACAGATTACAATTATTTAAAAAACTGCTTATTCACTTCTCCCCCAGGTCCATACCAAGAAAAGAATAGAAAATAAAATATTGTTTAGTCACAAATATGACAATTTATCAACATATATAAAAGTAAATGCTAATTGATAAATCTTTTTTCTGATGCTTGAGCCTAGAGAGCATTTTTGGAAAGATTCTTTTAGCTGAGCTTGTAAAACATGTAAGAAGAAAATGCACCACAGGAAATGTTTCTGTTCAAAAACAAAGCTTGCACAATGGATTTTAAAAAATATTTTACAAAAAGGATGTATCTACCAAATTCTAATCTGTGGTAAAAATAATTTAAGAATATGTAAAAATACTTCTGATATTGTTAACTCACAATTTATTTTCCCTGAAATATTTGTTAAATTCACAGTCACTTGAAATATTATAAATCAAATTAGTTTTTCAATTTATTCAAAATCTGCTTCCCTTTCTATAGAGTTCAAACTTCCATTTTTTTATACAACATAATGTAATTCTGCTGTTAAATCTTTGTTAAGATCATGCAGAATGGAGAATTAGTGTGCATTTATGCTAGAATTTGACAAAAAATCAAAAACCTGGTGTCTCTCATTTCATATGCAGTGCTTTTTTTTCTAGTACATTTGCAGGGAGAAGCTTATCATTCTGAAATGATGATTTTTTCCTAGAGAACATTGATGCCAACTCATTGCCTTTTTCTGGTTACCTCCAAGTGATTAGAAAAAGTGTTTTAAAAGAGGGGCACAAAATTTAAAATGTATTAAATGTTCATGATGCTGTAAGAGTTAGTGAAAATTTTTAACAATGTGTTGTTATACGTGCTTTTCATATATGTAATTCATGGACATTCTTAATACCTTTTTGCTGTAAAGTAGCTTCAAAAGATGCTTACATTTAAATAAATGACCCTTCAAATTACTTGTACACGGGTAGCGTTTTACATATTGTGATATAGCGTTCATTATGAAAGGTGGTAGGTTAAGAGCACTAGAGAAAGAAGCTTTCTTGTTATCTGTAGCATGGATATTATGTAAGTAATATAATTTTATGATTTATTGCACTAGTTTTTCTACTATTTATCTTGTTTCAAGACCAAGCTGATAAGAAATAAATGCATATAAAATGTACATTAGTTAATGTTCACTACTTAAGACAGCATAAAGAACCATTTAGAGGCCAGTGGAGCCATGGCCCAACACCAGAACCTGTTTACATTACCAACAGTAAGTTGTTTCAAATGAGGATTGTTTCATTTTTATTAAAAGTAGAAAAAACAGCTTCTAAAAAAACCATGTGATACCCCAAATAAAAGGAGTGTCTTGGAAGTACATTTTTCTGAAACTATACCATGCTCACACAGACATAACAAATATTCCCAACAGCTCAAAAAAGGTTGTACCTTCCTCCAGCTACAATACCTGACTCTCCAGGCAGGCTTTCAGCTTTTGTAAGAGTTTCCCTTGTGGAACAAATTTCACACGTGTGCCTTGCAGCTAGTAGAGGATTAAAGAAACATGGGCTTACACAGCCATTTCTTTTCTGACTTGTTTTCAATGACTTAAGTCATGTGCTCTCTGAAAGCAATATGCTGTAAGTTGGTTGTTTTTCTCTCAGTGTGCAATTCGCATTTATCTATGTGGCAATTGCAGTAGTAACAAGCCTAATCACAATGACTGAACAGTTTGTTTAATTCAGAATAATTGAATGTTGATGTTTTTTTCTCAAATGCCACATCTGAATCCTATTCCTGCATGTTCTGAGCCACAGACTTCCAACAGGAGAACTGAAGATGCACTAAAGAGACACCAATACTTCAGATTATTCACCTAAGAAAGAACTGGGTCAAAAGCCAATACTATCACCAGTCTGAGAAGAGCTGGTGAGCTTCGCTAGGAGAAGGGAGAAGCTGGAACACAGACCCAGCTGATCACCCGTGTTTTAAGGCTCCGTGTTCCCAGTAAATTGCTTTGGAGCCTCATGCAAGACTAGTCATTGCTGTCAGCGATGTGACTATGATGGTTTGGCTTTAGCATTGCAGAAGCCAGCACCAAGAGGTTATAAGAAAGACAGAGAGTAAGTCGGTTTTGGGGGCAATAAATTAAAAATTAGCTGAGGCATTAATGAGAATACAAATTGAATGAAGGAAATTAAATCAGCCATTTATTGTTGATACATTTGAAAGCCACTATCATCAACTGATTATACTCCTAAACTGTGTATTTGGTTTATCTTTCTCCCCTACAGAGTCTTTACAGAACTTCATCTGGAGATAAATGTTCAGTGAAACCTGTATTAATTTTCAAAATAATGAATGGTAATAATTATATTTAGCAGATTTGCTCTGCTTTGAGAGTTATGTCGGAACATGATAAGATAATTCTATGGAGAGTGGCTCATTTCAGTGTACTTCAAGCAGATTTGGATAATACAACAGTTCAATTATAGAACAAGCAACTTTTTAAAAATACAAGCATATTCTGATGTCAAATGTTTTCCAGTACTAGATAGAAAGTTTTCTGTTCCATGCAACAACAGGATTTTCTTGATTAGAAAGTGATCACACAAGATATGGTCTTGCATGGAGAAACAATGAGTGAACCAGAATAAGGTCTCCTCCTTCACTGCTCCTCTTCTTTTCTGCTAGTGCTTGGCCCTACCAGTTATCCTCGGCTTTTGCTCAGTTCCCCTACAGAACGTGCAATAACCTAATATCAGATTGATAATAACTGTAAAATATGCATCTGTTCAGGTTTATTCTTGACACCTTCTGACTAGTAATGAAAGTGAAATTATGACGTTATCTTGCAAAGTACAAGGGTCCTAAGGTCTGCTGACAAAAAAAAAAATCATTTCAAGGAGGAGGGGTTTATTCTGCCAAAAGCAGAGTGTGCAGAGATCCCGGTATGGAATTCAACTCTTTTTATTTGCTATTTTCCTCCCTCAAAAAAGAGGAAAAATGAACTCTGCAAATTATTTCACTCTTCCGTTTATCAAAGGAAAAACTGAAAATCTGTTTTAAAGTGACGTTTGCAATTATGAGTTCTGAAAAAATATCTTTCTTTCATGGAGTCATCTTCATTTTTGTCACTTCTACAAAAGTTTAACAAGAGTGTTAATTAATGTTATGTTTGTTTGTTTCCTAGAGGAAAATAGAAGGTTCATGAAATTCGTGATCGGTAAGAGGCTCACCCTATGCAAATGTGTAAGAAAAACTTTCTCACCCTGTGTATAAAATTTTAACTCTGGACACAGACACCAGAAAAGGTTTTGCCTGAGCAACAGGAAAATTAAGTTTCAATTATGTTTCTTTCCTACACCTAGAATTTTTGAATATTCTAGACAATTCTAGACAAACACCTAGGAAAAAAATTAGTTTGAACAAAGCACAAAATGTTAAGGTCCTAAATATGACTTAATTACTTAATGACTTAGAATGTTCTTATTGGGGAACAGCATTACCTAGGTCCTCAACGCTTTGGAAAGATTTTAGTTTTCCCTATGCCAGCAATCTGAGTGATACGAAAGGAGTCTGAAAACTTTTGTGGATTTTATCCTTCACGGACCTATGGATATTAACTGCAGTTAATTATTTCATTCCAACAGGGTTATTTGCTCCCTTGAGATTAATTTATAACCAGGCAGTCTGATCTCACTGATATCTATTTAATTACTTTGTAGTAGTGAAAGTGGAGTCAGAGCTAGATATTGTCGTAAGTATTGAGTATATCTAGCAAATTGTTATTTAGTATAGTTAGAATATTCAGAATATTGGACTCAGAATATTAATATTGAATGTCTGTCGCTTTTTTCTGGAGCTTTAAGGAAAATTTACAGCTATTAAAATAATGCCTGTTCTATTGTTAGCAGTGTCATTTTATGTTACTGAACTTTCTTGATGTCTAGATTTTCCTTTGATGTTAAAAATACAAGGCAAGAGTATTTCTGTCTCTAGACTTTTAGTAGAAGTCCATGACATGTTTATTTAGAAGGCTTCTGGTGGGTCCTGTATTACCAAGTACATTACTCCTTTTCACTCACGGACCTCTTTCACCTTTTCCTATCCCCTTGGTTTATGAATAAATAATCCATGCATTCATATTTCCCACTTGTCAAACTCAGGCAGCAGTGAAAATAAGCAGCACAAATTGGCAGATAATGCACCTTATTTCCATGTAGAAGCAGGTGCATTTTCCTCAGCATAAGTGGCAAGATGACACTGATCCACTTTGACAGGCAAGCTGATCTAAAATTACTCAGCATACTTTGCCACTGGTTGGGGGAGAGTCTCCCCTGAGCTTGTTCTGAAATTCTTCAGTCCCCGGGGTGTTAATTAAAATTTACTGGATAATATTTGCAAGGCTCAATGGTTCTAGTTACAGCAATTATCAGTTACTAAATGTTAGTGCCAGAGATGACATCTGGTGATTGGATGCTTTATTCAAGATATTCAAGAGGGTTCCCCCCTGCTTTTTTTAAAAAAAGCTTTCCTTCAGTTCTTGAAGAAGATAGATCAACTAAGTGTCCCAATCAACCTTTAGACTAAAAATTACTTAGATAGGAGTTTAATTATCTATTTATCTTTGAGTTTCTTGTCAGCTAGTAGTTAAGTATTTACAAAAGAGGGACAGACTCATTACAAAAGCCGTTAAAAAAAAACCATAGAAGGCAGAAGCACACCTGCGTTACAATTTTAGTAACCAAAAGCAGAGTTCAGCTCAGTGCTGTGAAAAGAAGAGAGTACCTCCTAATTAAACTCTCTGCTCGGTTCGGATTTGCTCAACAAACTCTCAGATTAGAGATTGGCTAATCACACGTGCAATAAACAGCAGCCTCTTTCAACCAAGTGAATACAGCTATCAGTAAAGTTTACAGTCTAGATGGCTACCAGCTGGCTTCTTTCCCTCATCCCTTAATGTTTCATCAATACATTGTAACACAGACACTCTGAAAGAAATATTTTTAATATTTTCGTTACTAACGGAGGAAAAGTGTTTTCTTATACTCTTATTCATTTTTGTTTACATAATTCATTAATTAATACTAATACAGTGTTTTTTCACAGAATACTTTGAGGTTTCTGGTCAGTTTCTTGCAGCAGTGCAGGTAAGGAACAACCTTCCTGCTCACCAAGGACCTGCTCTTCCTGGTCTAACACAATGGGACAATGTCCTTCTTCATGCCTGGAACTGGCCAACCCTATGAGTGAGGGCATACGGAAACAGTAAAATATTTGCACGCTCTATAGGCAGCTTTCAACTATAGGTCATATCTCCTCCGGCCCTCATGACCCTACAATAACCACAGCAAAGTGCAAAGCTACTAGTATTTGTCTCTGGAACCAGACACTTCTGTAGCCTACCTAAAGACCAGAAAATTCACTGTGATATTTGTCATAGGTAGGCAACACAATTCAGCACATGAAACAGAGGGGAAAAAACACAACCAAGACTGCAAGCTCACAAGCTCTTGCCACATGTTACATCCCAGGCTATAGTTTCCTTTTTTTAACTGAAAAAGCTTCTTCTGGGCAAGAAAAAAAGAAAATGCCAGGGAGGAATAGGACTCTAGGACTTTAGCATGACAAATCTGTTTCAACTTCAACTTGAAAGTCCTATCTCTCAACAGCATATGGCCTAACATTGTGAAAGGCAATGGGTTAGCTGCAACTCCATTAAGTTCTGTTCACTGCACCGATACCTGCGTGTCCCTAGCCTTTCCAAATGGCTGAAGAATAGCACTTCTGATCACTCTGTGGGAAGTGCCCTGCCCTCTGCCTCAAAACAATGTGAGATCAGCAGGCAGAAGACAAGATAAAGTCAAAAAGAGGGGCAGAAGGAAGACAAAAGTCATGGAGGAGAAGAAAAATCAAAGCGTGGAAACAAAGGGCTGGGGAGGGAGCAAAGTTTGACATCATATGGGCAAACCATTTTCACAACATAAATGGGAAAAACATGATAATAGACATAAATACCTTACATAATTTCAAATCTTTAAAAAAACCTTACTTCCTAATTTTTTATTGTATTCAATGATGAACATGTTTTGTATCCATACATATTATGTAAATTACTGAATGTCATATTTGACAAATACTGTAAGCACACACGTGAGTTTTCAAAGCCACTTCATACTGCAGAAATAACATGTTCTTATCATAACACACTTATATGCCTACCTCAAAGAACATTAGAGTAAACATCAATGTCAGAGTCTCATTAAACACACGAGAGAGTACAGCTACTCAGGAATTTTCCAATTAACAGATCTTCTGAGAGAGAAGCAGAGATTCATTGGAATCTGTTTATTCCTGGGAGCATATCAGTGTCTATGGTGGTCTGGTCCAGAAAGGTTTCTTCAATGCTGGAATTTTTGACCACGAAGACAGACCAGACCTGGGTTTGGAATTAGACCATGACTAGAGAATGTGACTAGAGACAGTGACAAGAATATGAGGTGATTCTTGTTAAAAGAAAAAATTACTGCTGTACTTATGACTTCTCTTACTGATAACCACATAGTAAGTTCTCTTTTAGTATGCACCAAACAATTTTAGAAAATTTATGCTAAGTAGGGGCTAGGAGAAACCAGGTCAGAGAAAGAAAGGGCATTAAGTTTGGGGTGTGGATGACTGAGGACCAAGTCCATTATCTCCATCAGACTCAGTAGGATAGTGCTTCAAGGTCAGTCTCTCTTACCTCTCTTCAAGCCTGTAGTGAGGGTTATTATGTAGAGAAACAAATCAATTACTCTGTGTTCTTAAATCATGAAGCAAAATGCTTTGGCCCCCCACCTTTCATTGACAAAAAAATGAGGCACCACCCCACGGGGCCCGGAGGGGAGCGAGTTGAACAAGAGCCAGCACTGTGCTTTTGTGGCAAAGGTGGCCAGCATTGTGCTGGGCTGCATAAGGGGGAGTGTTTCCTGCAGGTCAAGGGAGCTGATCCTTCTCCTCTCCTCAGCATTGGTGAGGCCACTGCTGGTGTATTGTGCCCACTTCTGGGCTCCCCACTACAAGAGAGACATGAATCTACTGGAGAATGTCTAGCCAAGGGCTGGGCTAAGATGATGAAGGGACTGGATCATCTCCAATAAGAGGAACAGCAGAGAGCTCCAACTGCTGAGCCTGGAGTAAGAGAAGGCTCAAGGGGAATCTCATGAAGGTCTCTGGGTATCTGAAGGGAGGGTGTAGAGATGATGGAACCAGGCTCTGGCTAGCACAAAGCAACAGAAACAAGCTGAAACACAGCAAGCTCCTCCCTAAAATAAGGAGATGATACACTTATGAGAGTGACTGAGCACAGCAACAGGTTGCCAAGAGAGCTGGTGGACTCTACGTGCTTGGACACCTTCAAAAGCTATCTGGACAGTGTCCTACCAACCTGCTTTATGCAAACATGCTTGAGCAGGGACCTTGGACTTGGTGACTTCTAGAGGCCCTTTCCAACCTCAACCATTCTGTGATCTCGGGAGCTTTCCCTCTCCAGGAACAAGACACAAGTCCTTCTCCCCTGAGAGGGACCTGTGGAGGAGCAGAGTCGGGGTGCTCTGTTAGCACCAAGGAGCTCACCATGGCTGCATCCCTGCATTGCTGGGCTGCCCGTTGCCAGGTCTTTTTGCTCAGGGCACCAGCCTCTCGTGACAGGTCCCAACAAGCCTGAGGTTAAAATCCACTCGCAAGGCCTCAGGGCAGGCTTTCCCCCTTTGAAAGGATGTCAGCCTTCTTAGCCAGGTGGTCGTCAGGGGTCAGCCCCCAACACCTCTGTGATGTCACAGGCAGTGGCTGTGACTGCCTGTGCAGCTCTTCAGCATCTACAGGCTCCATCCCCACTCGTTTTGTCCAGAGCTCCAAGGCGTGCAGGCACCAGCAGGACCTTTGGCTTGTTCTTTGAGCTTTGGTGTGGGAGAGAGCAGCAGCTGTGGGTGCTGAGCAAAGGCAGCCCCTTCCAGAGTTCCTCTCTCCTCTACCCGACTGCATAGTGCTGCAGGGCACATTGGTGCCTGCCCTGGAGCTGTGGGCGCATCAAGAGTGCCAGGGATGTCAGCAATGATGAACATCCCGGAGAGTGCCTCCACCTTCCCTGACCCCCTCCTCCAGGTACCCTGTGTTAACCCAGCTGGTGTCTGGGGGAGATTGTGTGGGCTTCAGGGTCTCGGACGCTCCAGCTCTTCCCCAATGGCCCCCCAACAGCTCACCAGAGCTCGCCCCAGGTGTCTCGCCCTAGGCAGCTTGATGACTGGGGAGGTACTGAGGAGACCTGGGTGGGCTTCCCCTCCTGCTCTCCATCCCTCCCTCTCTGGTGCAGAGATAGGGGCAGATCCTGGCCTGGCCTCACATCTCTCTTCCCTGCCCCAGCTGCTACCAAGTCCCAGCTGCAGCCTCTCCCGCCCAGAGCCCCCTGCCCAGGTCCCTGTGCCCAAGCCTGCCCTCCCCTGGCACTAGGGCAGGAGGTTCCCCCAGAACCTCTGCGTCAGCGCGGGCGGCCTGCCTGGGGAAGGATGGGGTGCAGGGCAGATACTGGGGCCAGCTGGCCCACAGGGCAGAGGCTGCTGCTCTCCAGCCCACAAAGACACCCATCAGGAGACCCTTGTCTCCCCTCTCCCACAGCTTTCTGGAACTTTTTTTGCTTTTCCACTCCCAGCACCACAAAAGGTCCATCACTTTGCACATGTCTCTTGGCAGGAGGTGTATTCGGGCACCAAGGAAGACCTGGAGGAGAGTGGCTCTGCTGCAATGGATGATGGCATGAGCCAGCTGCCACAGGCAGGACTGGAGGAGGCAGCAGAATGCTCCCAGTGCCCCATCTGCCTGGGAGACATTGAGGACACAGCCTATGTGGCCTTCTGCCTCCACCCGTTCTGCTTTACCTGCACCAGGGAGTGGGCTGTAAGGAGAGCTCGGTGCCCGCTCTGCAGGGAGCCTTTCGATCTGCTCCTGCACTCAGTGCAAGCAGACGACCACCACGAGGAGTACGTGGTCCCCTCATCCAGCCTCCGCCTGAGGGACACACTCAGAGAGAGGGTCCGGAGCAGATCCCCACTGCGGCACTACAACCCGCACAGCTGGGCCACTGATCACGGCCCCTACGCTGGCAGAAGTGGGCCTGTGGGGAGCCACCGAGCCCAGAGGCCGGGCACAGCTCCGGGTGCCTCCTCCCAGCAGGGTCCCAGCGCTTCTCAGCAGCGAGCCCTGCTGAGCGCAGGGCAGTGCCTGGTCGGCCCTGTGGCTGCAGCCTGCGAGTGCATCAGCAGAGCGGTGCGGCGAGCTGGGGTTTTTGCCCACTGTTGCATCCAATAAATATCCAGATGCTTTCCAGGGGCTGTTTGTTTTTTTTTTCCCAGACCGAAGAGCTACCAACTGTAAGGAATGCTTTCCAACTTCATACATCACAATGTTTTCCGCATACTGCTTTGTGTGGCAATGAGCTGCCCAGGACTGTGTCCTGCATACATTGCAAGTGGAAAACGACCATTAGGAGTAAGGAGGTTGCTTTTCTGCCTACCATCAGTGGAAAGGTACCAGGGTGAGAGCCCAGTGCCGTTCTTGTCCTTGGAGATCTTCAAAAGCTGTCTGGACATGGTTCTGGGCAACCTTATCTAAGCAGTTGGACAAGATGATCTTCAGAGATCCCTTCCAACCTCATCCATCCTGTGATTCTGTGGACTGAAACTCAGTAGGTGGGATCAATATTATTCCCACCTAAAATGTCAACCAATATAAGCTCTTGTATGGAGATATCATGACAGGCAATCCCCTTTCCATTTTGCACTTATATCAGAAACACCTGGCTAGTATTTGCTACAAACCATTTATCTTCATCCTGTCCTGAATACTAGAGATTTCTAAATCATTATAGCCAATTGGTATAGAACAACGAGACAGCATTCGGAAAAAATATACCAACACCATCTAATTGGGCTGTTGAGTGCAAAATTTTTGTTATGTATGCCTGGTTGCTTGAATATATGCTTTTCAAAACATGGTTTGAAATAGTCATTGGGATTTTGAAGAATTTGTCAGGATACATTAGTCCTATTTTTGACACTGATAGTACTTGGCAGTGCTGTAGCCGAGTTCCAAAAATATTGACAAGATGGTTGAACTGGTGTCTGGATAGCTCTTCAAACTGAATTTGAGCCATTCTGTAAAGTGGGTTGAGTGGGCATTTTACCTAAGAGCATATTTCTTTCTTGCTGTGAGAATGGTTTCTGACTCTGTGTGTAGTTGCCAAAATAAATCCTGTCGAGATGCTGGAAAGAGGGAGATCATCCTTCCTATGCAGAAGAACAGCTAACATTTGGTTGGCAACATGAAGTGAAAGGTTCACTAATGCCAGGAAAGAGTGCTCAGAGAAATACAGGAAATTCCACTGTATATCCACTTCTTTGACAACACAGAAGGATCTTGTCATAGGTTTTTGATCTAGCTTAATATTATTTTTAGCTGTTCTTCCTTGTTTAGTAAATTACTTGGGAGGCATATTTCTTGGAGGTTTTTTTTTTATTTGTTGGCCCTTGGTCTGTGGAAGTTCACAGCCTTCCAAGGAAGCATTTCATTTTACATTTCTTTATTTTAAATCAGACTCAAGATCAGACATTTTCTGAAAGGGACAACTCTGTGGATAATCAGCTCTACGAGTACAACATAGGGGGTTTATGCACACACTCCTTTTTTTCCCCCTTTTTTCCCTGCTTTTACCAAGACAGTGTTTTTATTTAAAAGCCTTCCATCTCACTCTTTTCCGCAATAACTTTGGGCCTTGACGTTGGTTGAAAATATGTTCATATTATCTTGTCTTTTCTTTTAAAATGATAATGATATGATACTATTTTCTGCAAATTTAAAGGAAAAAATTCAGTGCGTAATGGTCCCACTAATACAAGAAACAAAGTTTTTTCATCAACTTACATATACTAGGAACTGAATGTAACTTCACTTGCCAAATGCCTTCTGAAGTTATACCACTGAAGCCAAAAGATATTTTATGCTACAGCACATGTGAGGTTAAGGTCTCAACATCATTAACCATTCTGGAAATTACACTTTGGAGCAATCAAAGAAACTGGAATACATCACAGGTAGTACGTTGGAGGTGCAGCCGGTCAAAGGAAAGGTCCAAGAAAAAGATATTCATCTCCTCCATACATCTTGTAAGAAAAATACTACAGTTCTTCAGTGCTCTTCTGGAAAGTTGATAATATTAACTGTCATTGGTAATGCTGGCTACTTTGTTTTGTAAAAAGACAATGGCTACTAATGTGTCCCACAATCACTCAAACCTTTCCTGCCTCCTCTATGTTAAGCTACACTGCAACAATACTTGCTTTTCATCCAGATAAAACTATTAGCTCTTATAATTATTCAGTTCAAGCTAAACAAATATTTAAAAGGATTCTTCAGAACAAACATTCCTGCTTAATCTTTTTGTTTTTTTGGTGTTTTTTAAATAATTAATAATTTAAATAATATTCTCCATAAATTTTTTTTTTTACTATCGACCACTATCAAAACCACTACAAACAATTCAGAAAATGACAAGAAATTAAAGTAAAGGGTACCTACTGACATGGGTAAAATACTGCCTTTGAAAAGGTATTGAGCAATAGAATTGTTTCAAGATTTCTAGAAAGAATAGTGACAAGAGAGTTTTTTTCCACGATTTCCAAAACAAAAATATATGCATACACACCATGCAGTGCATGAGCTAATATCTGTCCTTCCAGAAGCACCAGACCTTCTGTATATGTGCTAAACAGATATCTTCCATACACACACTTACATACACAGAAATACATACACAGAATAATTTCAAGATATATGGCATGTATGAATTTAATTGCACAGTACAAGTACTGTCAATGAGAAGAAAGAGTATTTGGTTTGTGTGGCAAGCTTTTGGTAGCAGGGGCGGGGTACAGGGATGGCTTCTGTGAGAGGCTGCTAGAAACTTCCCCTGTGTCCAACAGAGCCAATGCCAGATGGCTCCAAGACTGACCCACCACTGGCCATAGCTGAGCCCATCAGCGATGGTGGTAGCACCTCTGTGATAATGTATTTAAGAAGGAGGGAGGAAGAAGCCTGCACAACTACAACCAAAGAGAGAAGTAAGAATATGTGAGAGAAACAACTCTGCAGACACCAAGGTCGGTGAAGAAGGAGAGGGAGGAGGTGCTCCAGGGAGAGCAGAGATTCCCCAGCAGCCCGTGGTGAAGACCATGGTGAGGCAGGCTGTGCCCCTGCAGCCATGGAGGTCCACAGCGGAGCAGATATCCACCTGCAGCCTGTGGAGGAACCCACATCGGAGCAGGTGGATAGCTGAAGGAGGCTGTTACCCTGTGGGAAGCCCATGCTTGAGCAGGCTCCTGGCAGGATTTATGAGCCTGTGGGGGACCCACGCTGCAGCAGGCTGTTCCTGAAGGACTGCACCCTGTGGAAGGGATGCACACTGGAGCAGTTTGTGGAAGACTGCATCCTGTGGGGAGGGACCCCACACTGGCACAAGGGAAGAGTGTGAAGAGTCCTGCCTCTGAGGAGGAAGGAGCAGCAGAGACAAGGTGTGATGAACTAACCGCAACCCCCACTTCCTGGCCCCCTGTGCTCCTGATGGGGAGGAGATAGAGAATTCGGGTGTGAAGTTGAGCCTGGGAAGAAGGGAGGGGAGGGGGAAGGTGTTTTAAGATTTAGTTTTTATTTTCTCATTATCCTGCTTTGATTGGTAATGAGTTAAACTAATTTCCCCAAGTCGAGTCTGGTTTGCACATGATCGTAATTGGTGAGTGATCTCTTTTTGTCCTTATCTCAAACCATAAGCCTTTTGTTCTAATTTCTTTCCCCTGTCCAGCTGAGGAGAGGAGTGATAGAGTGGCTTCGGTGGACACCTGGAATCCAGACAGCATCAAACCAGCACAGAATGTAAGGTCTTCATAGCATGTACAATATGCACAACATATGTGCGCAAAAATTCATCAGAGTATGGATAGTGCAAAGAAAAATGCATTGGAGTGTGGATAGTGCATTGGAGTTGGAGCTGTTGTTTGTGCATACACATGCTGGGAAGAAAATGCATCAGACTAAAAGAATGTTTCCTCCACGATGAACATCTGGAAAAATAGATAGAAAGTCTTGGATTTTCTTTCTCCAAGTAGTTGATGTATGAATGTAGAGTAGCATAAAGGCCTCAGACCCTGTCAATGTTGCTCAGCTATAGGCTGTATAGACCTGCTTATATATATGAACTTTCTTCCTTTTGGCGTAGCATCTGTGTACATGATACTACTGAAGCCAGCTAAAAAGTCTCAGAATAATGTCCAAGAAGTAAAGCTACACCAGCAGTCAGAACTCAGTCCTAGCATCTGGCTGGGTAGAAATGTTTCTCCATCTCGTCAGCTGCACAAGAGCAGCTTTTAGCCATACATAAAGATCTGGGCACGTCCACTTTTTAGTTTAATTTAAAGATGCTTCTCTATCCTGTTGAAGGATAAACAATTTCCAAATAAAAGAAGCATTGTTAAAAGTGCATGCTGTTCTTCCTAACATGGGCACAAATCAGGTCAGGCATTTCCAACACTCTTCACTTCTGGGCATTACAGCTTTTAGGAGAAGTTCCCATCTCTCACATTCTCACTCTATATATGAAACATATCAAAACTACATTAAGGAGCCTGCAATTTATATTCATGATATAGGAGGTGACCTTTTCACTCATGAGTGGTGTAGTCTTGTGGAGTGGCTAATGAGAGAACCCCTACTGAGAGCGGATAAATTTCAAACCTTCTGAATAATTATTAGACATTTTATTGTATTTATAAACCTCCCCCATTTCAAACTGTCCCTTGATTTATAAAGCCGTCTTACTCTTGTAAGCGATAATGGTAATCTCAACCAGTCCAAAGATTGATGAATCGTCCATGTAGGGGCTTCTTTTCCTGGTACTGAGTGCCAGAGAAATGCAGTGAAGAGTAAAAAACAGAACTGTAGGGAAAAAGAGAGGACAGAGGAGGATGAAAGATGACTGAGAAGGAATGAGGGAGGGAACATCTGTACTGCACTTCACTGATGATAATCTTTGCACAGTTTATGACACAGAGGCAGTGGGAACAGTGAGGTAATCATTTTACTTGCCTGTCATCTGCAGAGAGTATTTCAAATTGCAGGGTGAAATACTGACTCCATTGAAGTGAGTGACAAAACTCCTGTTGATTTAAATGAAGGCCAGGAATTCTATGGATTCCCAGAGGAGGGGCAGACAGGCAGGGTGGCAGCTGTGCTGTCTCCGTGACTATGTCAGGTTTCATCAGGATCTTAAAAGCTTTTCTTCAGCTCACCTTCCAGAAATCTATGAGCAGTTTGAGCACCCCTTCATGTTGCAGATAACTTAGATACTTTCTCAAAAATGGTAAACAAAAAAAGTAAAGTCTCAGATGATATGACTCTACTTTGGAACAGCTGTACATAATAAACACTGTCCTTACAAACTAACGCACAGGTGTATGCATGTTTTAAGTAACATTTCTGTATTTTTTCCCTTTCTTTCAGCCTTAATCAGTGCAAAAAGTGGCCTCAAGAGCATGTGACAGCTTAAAAAATGTATCAGTTATAGTCGTCAAACTAGAGAAAGCCCTCCTGTCATGACGGGAAGAAATATGGATTTCAGAAACAGGAGAAGTTGTCCCAAAATGTCTGAGGCGCACAGTTATGAATTTCGCTGGATAAACATTTCTCCTGATTAACAAGCAATCAATGGACACACAAGCCGGGGAGGGCAGACCTGGCAGGCTGTAGTGCAATGCACTTACAGAAGCAATCTTATTTCCCTAGGATTTTAGTAGGAACAGGCCATGATGAGGGGCATGGTAAGTGAAGAATGACATTCACAAGAAGAAGTGGCTACTTACCTCTGTCTAACCATGATATCGTATGTACTATAAGAAAGACCATATGGAAGGATAAGAAGGAGAAGCTAAGAAACTGCTGAAATGAAAATCCAAAGATAGTCTTCCTATAGGCCACTAACGTACTGTCATGGCAGGGGCAGTTTATTCATAACTGAAATACTAAGCTGGTAATGACACAGAGGGGCGATCATTCAGCATGCTAAGCTATTAACTCAACGAGAACCTCTATTTGCTAAACAGCTTGCTGGAGTGTAGACATCCTTCTCACCACCTTCAAAATATGAAGAGCTACCTACACAGTGACGCTGACAACCTATCCTGCACGCACCTCTTGCAGCCACTACTGTGAAGCAGGGGGGACAGATGGTGCGGCAAGTCATTTTAGGATTAAAAGTAGACCAAATGAGAAAAAAAAAAGTTTTCTATGGGATGAGAGGTGGGATAGGAGTAAGGGATGATTGTCAATAGTCTTTGCAATTGAGAAAACCTCTACAAGTTTCTTAAATTTTAATCAAACCAGAGCACACCTATTTGCAATTAAGGATAAAACCTAACTTAAAGAATATGACTTTCCTGTCATACACCTTGGAAACTATACCACTAATTTTTTCTTTTATGCCTTATATTGGTAACCACAGTCCGTAGATACTAAACAGAGTATGTTCATATTTCTGAGAGTATGCTACAATGGAAAATAAAAGATCCTAATACTACTTAAGTCAATAACTAACTTCAGTGTGCCCACAATATATAAACACACAAACACACACCTATGTACACACATACACACACATACACACCCCTCCCCAAGATATCTGGCGCGTAGGGTAACTATACCAAATGTCATTTTGGTTGAATTCCACCAAAGAATGTGAAAGAAGCTGATAAGGCCCGATTTTATTTAATGGAGAAAATAGAAAACAGATAAAATCTGGGGTTAAAATCTTAGTTAGGCTGTCTGAATTATCCATAAGCAGATTGACAGAAAAGAACAACAATAGGGTCAAGATGCTTATTGGATGCTGTTTCTGTTTTTAACAGGAAGTTTAAGTGAGTATAAAATTTGTGGACAGCTGAACTAAGATTATGCGCTATACAAAAATTTGCCATGACATAATGATATACTTCCATGTTTCTTGATCTGTAGAAAGTAAACTAAATCTGAATCACAATAAGTTATTTCCATTGTTTCAGAACAATTTGATTATCTGACATATCTTCTGGCTTGCTAGGCTTGTCTGGTTTGTAACTTCTTAATTTCACACACTCATTTTTTATGTTCATGAACATCTTTTGCCTTGGATGTTTGTGCTGAAGGTATGACCATACTGTGTTTTGGAGATGGGAGCTGTTTGGCTTAAGGGAAAGCAGTCTTTTAAGTTGAGTGAATATTCATACACAAAATGTTCTCTTGGCTAGTCATCTATGGGCAAGGTCAAAATGATCCCCATTTGTGCCAGAAATTTATTCATTCTAATCAGCACAGTGACACATAATGACAATGCTTAACGGTATTTTTATCAACAATGCATTTTTTCCTCTTTTTTTCTTCATATGAATAAGTTTGTTACTGTAGGATTGCAAAGAAAAATCACCAAGATTTTGTTATAAATGTTTTGAGAAAACTTATAATTAGTGTCACCTGGACTGGTTTTCTGAAAATCCGGTAGATATTTGGATTTTGAGAAATCCAAAGTAGGCAGAAAATATTTCATTATGATTCTTAACAAAATGAAATTACATCTTCGAAAAATTATTGGCAACTGGGAGGTTTTTTTCTTCCACTCCCTTACCAGTCTTGAAATTGCTGTTTCAGATCTAGGTTAAATGTACAGCCGGACACATAAGTCACGTTATTGAAGACAAAGCAAACATCAGAGAACATCAAGAAGAAGCATCCTTCTAGTCCTGCTGTGCAGTCTGAATATTAGATGTTCTGTTCCTCCCACACATACATTTAATATTCTCTGTTCATGACTCAATAACAATGAAATATAAGATATTATTTTTATACGAGTACATGATATTTCATTTATGGTATCAACAACATGTGAATGAGGGTGGTATAGGATAGTAATCAATTTGTATGTTGTTAACACAGTTGTTATATCTAAACTTGATTACTTCTTTATGAAACTTATTCAAACATCTGAAGTTTGTGATGTCCAGTACAGTGAACAGCAATCTGTCTCTATGCAGTATTAAATATGTTCATTTAGTACCTGGCTAAAATTAGCTACCCAGATGTACAATGTCCATACTATTATTCACTGTAATTAAAATAAACTTACCCTAAAATATTCTCAAATTGCAAGGGCAAACATCACGAAGAACAAACAACATCACAGACTTAAGATTAATTGCATAACCTTGATTTGGTATCTCTTGCAGGTGTGCTGAGATACAATCTTCATATAAACTGACACTACTTCTATCCTCCAAAATTTCCTGTTTCACTCCATATATGGACACTATAGTAGAAGGAGTAGAACTTAATGCCAATCATTTATTATGAGTGCTTATTACAACTCTTGCACAAACCATTGCTGTTAGTAAAGGTTAAGGCCAAAAAATCGAGCTCCTGTTTTCTATTCCCTTCCTTACATGCTGAACAACCTTGTGGAAGTCATTTAATTCTATTGTGCTCTGATTTCCCCATCTTTCAAGCAAAAGAGTAGTACAGCTCATTAATATTTTTAAGTACTTTAAGATCCTCATACTAAAGGAACCACAGACGTAACGAGATTTATTGCTCTTT